>NC_080386.1:102809550-102991086 GCF_014773155.1 Arachis stenosperma | reverse complement strand
CAAACGCCAGAACAGGGAGGAAAGCTGGCGTTAAACGCCCATTCCCTGCCCAGTTCTGGCGTTCAAACGCCAGAAAAGGGGAGAAGTTGGCATTTAACGCCCAAACTTCATCCACTCCTGCGTTCAAACGCCCAAGGAGAATCAGGCACCTGAGAGTTCTGATGATTATCCCCCTAACAAGCCTCTTCAACCATTTCTGTAAGGAATAAACTGCAGCATCTAAGGTTGAAGAATATCAAGCCAAGATGCCTTATCCTCAGAAACTCCGCAAAGCGGAACAGGATAAGCAATTGCCCGCTTGCAGACTATCTAGGACTCTTGAAATAAAGATTCCGTTTGCAGAGGCACTTGAGCAATACCCTCTTATGCTAAGTTCATGAAGAGATCTTAAGCCATAAGAAGAATTGGAGAGAAAACTGAAAAAGTGTTTCTCACTGAAGAATGCAGTGCAGTCATTTTGAAAAGCTTACCAGAAAAGCTTCAAGATCCTGGAAGCTTTATGATACCCTGCACATTAGAAGGCGCCTGCACCAAGATAGCCCTATGTGATCTTGGAGCAAGCATCAATCTAATACCTGCCACTATCAGAAAGCTTGGGTTGACTGGAGAAGTCAAACCAACCAGGATATGCCTCCAACTTGCTGATGGTTCCATTAAACACCCATCAGGCATAATAGAGGACATGATTGTCAAGGTTGGGCCATTGCCTTTCCAACTGACTTTGTGGTGCTGGAAATGGAGGAGCACAAAAGTGCAACTCTCATTCTAGGAAGACCTTTCCTAGCAACTGGACGAACTCTCATTGATGTACATAAAGGGGAAGTAACCCTGAGAGTCAATGAGGATGAGTTCAAGTTGAATGCTGTGAAAGCTATGCAGCATCCAGACACACCAGAAGACTGCATGGACGTTGACATTATTGATTCTCTGGTAGAAGAGATCAATATGGCTGAAAGCCTAGAATCAGAGCTTGAGGACATCTTCAAAGATGCTCAACCTGATCAAGAAGAACTAGAGGAAGTAAAGGAATTTTTGAAAATTCCTCAGGAGGAGGATAAGCCTCCCAAGCCTGAACTCAAACCATTACCATCATCCTTGAAATATGCATTTCTGGGAGAGGGTGACACTTTTCCAGTGATTATAAGCTCTGCTTTAAATTCACAGGAAGAGGAAGCACTGATTCAGTGCTAAGGACACACAAGACAGCTCTTGGTGGTCCATAAGTGATCTTAAGGGCATTAGCCCAGCTAGATGCATGCACAAGATCCTGTTGGAGGATAATGCCAAAACCAGTGGTTCAACCACAGAGGAGGCTAAATCCAGCCATGAAGGAAGTGGTGCAGAAAGAGGTCACTAATTACTAGAGGCTGGGATCATTTATCCTATTTCTGATAGCCCCTGGGTGAGCCCTGTCCAAGTTGTTCCCAAAAAGGGAGCATGACAGTGGTTCATAATGAAAAAATGAACTGGTTCCCACAAGGACAGTCACAGGGTGGCGCATGTGTATTGACTACAGAAGGCTCAATACAGCCACCAGAAAGGATCATTTTCCTTTACCATTCATAGACCAAATGCTAGAAAGACTAGCTGGCCATGATTATTACTGCTTTTTGGATGGCTATTCAGGCTACAACCAAATTGCAGTAGACCCTCAGGACCAAGAGAAACAGCATTCACCTGCCCTTCAGGCGTGTTTGCCTATAGGAGAATGCCTTTTGGTCTGTGCAATGCACCTGCAACCTTCCAAAGGTGCATGCTCTCTATCTTCTCAGATATGGTAGAGAAATTTCTGGAAGTCTTCATGGATGACTTCTCAGTATATGGAGACTCATTTAGCTCCTGTCTTAACCACCTATCACTTGTCCTGAAAAGATGCCAAGAGACTAACCTGGTTTTAAACTGGGAGAAATGTCACTTTATGGTGACTGAAGGAATTGTCCTTGGGCACAAAATTTCAAGCAGGGGAATAGAGGTGGATAAGGCAAAGGTAGAGGTAATTGAAAAATTACCACCACCTGCCAATGTTAAAGCAATCAGAAGCTTTCTGGGACATGCAGGATTTTACAGAAGGTTTATCAAGGATTTTTCGAAAATTGCCAAACCTCTGAGTAATCTGCTAGCTGCTGACACTCCATTTATCTTTGATAATGAGTGTCTGCAGGCATTTGAGACCCTGAAAGCTAAGCTGGTCACAGCACCAGTTATCTCTGCACCAGATTGGGCATTACCATTTGAACTAATGTGTGATGCCAGTGATCATGCCATTGGTGCAGTGTTGGGACAGAGGCATAATAAACTTCTGCATGTCATTTATTATGCCAGCCGTGTTCTAAATGATGCACAGAAGAATTACACAACCACAGAAAAAGAATTACTTGCAGTGGTTTATGCCATTGACAAGTTTAGATCCTACCTAGTAGGATCCAAAGTGATTGTGTACACTGACCATGCTGCTCTTAAATACTTACTCACAAAGCAGGATTCAAAACCCAGGCTTATCAGATGGGTGTTGCTTCTGCAAGAGTTTGATATAGAAATAAGAGACAGAAAAGGGATAGAGAATCAGGTAGCTGATCATCTGTCCAGAATAGAGCCAGTAGTTGGGGCGTCCCTCCCTTCTGCTGAGATTTCTGAGACTTTCCCAGATGAGCAATTATTTGCCATTCAGGAAGCTCCATGGTTTGCAGACATTGCAAACTATAAAGCTGTGAGGTTCATACCCAAGGAGTACAGTTACATGCAGAGAAAGAAATTAATTTCAGATGCCAAGTACTACCTTTGGGATGAACCATATCTCTTTAAGAGATGTGCTGACGGAGTGATCCGCAGGTGTGTACCCAGAGAAGAAGCACAGAGGATCCTATGGCACTGCCATGGATCACAGTATGGAGGACATTTTGGAAGTGAGCGAACAGCCACTAAAGTCCTCCAATGTGGCTTCTACTGGCCTACTCTCTATAAAGATTCCCGAGAGTTTGTGCGTAACTGTGACAGTTGCCAAAGAGCTGGTAACCTGCCTCATGGATATGCCATGCCTCAACAAGGGATATTAGAGATAGAGCTGTTTGATGTATGGGGAATTGACTTCATGGGGCCATTCCCACCATCATACTCAAACACTTACATTCTGGTGGCAGTGGACTATGTATCTAAGTGGGTAGAAGCAATTGCTACGTCCACTAATGATACTAAGACCGTACTGAAATTCCTCCAGAAGAACATTTTCAGCAGATTTGGCGTTCCCAGAGTGCTAATCAGTGATGGGGGGCACTCATTTCTGCAATAAACAACTATACTCTGCTATGGTCAGATATGGAATTAGCCACAAAGTGGCAACTCCGTATCATCCACAGACAAATGGGCAAGCAGAGGTCTCTAACAGAGAACTAAAAAGAATCCTAGAACGGACTGTAATGGCCCGAAGAAAGGATTGGGCAAAGAGCTTGGATGATGCTGTGGGCATACAGAACAGCATTCAAGACTCCTATAGGCACCTCTCCATACCAATTGGTGTATGGGAAGGCCTGCCATTTGCCTGTGGAACTGGAACATAAAGCCTACTGGGCAACCAGATTCCTAAACATGGATGCACAGTTAGCTGGTGAAAAAAGACTGCTACAGCTGAATGAGCTAGAGGAGTTCAGACTCAATGCCTTTGAAAATGCAAAAATTTATAAGGAAAAGGCAAAGAAATGGCATGACAGGAAATTGTCAACCAGAGTCTTTGAGCCAGGACAAAAGTTCTGCTCTTCAACTCTAGGCTCAAACTGTTTCCAGGAAAACTCAAATCCCGTTGGGGGGGTCCATATGTGATTACAGGAGTGTCACCATAGGATATGTTGAGCTTCAGGATATTGATTCTGATAAGAAGTTCATTGTTAATGGACAGAGAATCAAACATTATCTTGAAGGAAACTTTGAGCAGGAGTGCTCAAAACTGAGACTAGAGTGATTCTCAGTGAAAGTCCAGCTAAAGACAGTAAAGAAGCGCTTACTGGGAGGCAACCCAGTTATTAGTAGGTTGTATGATTTGTTCTTACAGAGGCAAATATCAAAAAATGAAGGAATTCACAGAGTTACAGAAGGATTCAGCTCAAAAAGCAGAGAAAATGAGCTTACTGGCGAAAAAAAACGCCAGTAAGGTGCATTTTGGGCGTTAAACGCCAGAATGGGTACCATTCTGGGCGTTTAACGCCAGGTGTGCAGCATCACTGGGCGTTCAGAAAAACGCCCAGTGAGGAAGGTTTTCTGGCGTTTAACGCCAGCCAGGGTACCTGGCTGGGCGTTAAACGCCCAAAAAGGGTGCCAAGTGGGCGTTAAACGCCAGAATGGGTGCCATTCTGGGCGTTTAACGCCAGAAAGGTGGGGGGACCACATTTTTGTTTTCAACTCAAATTTTTTCAAACTTTCCTCTTTTTACCCATAATCTTCTGCATAAATGCACTTCAACCTTTCATCATTCACTTTCAAATCTTCACAAATCAAAACCATTCTTCAAATCTATTTCAAAATAATCTCAAATCTTCTTCAAAAACTCACCCTTTTCTCAAATTTTTTCAAAATCTTTTCAAATTTCCTTTCAAATCTCTCTTTGTTTTCGAAATTCTCCTCCCCCCACTCTATAAATGAACGTTCCTCACCCCTCCTTCCTCACACCATTCGAATTTCCTCTCTCTCTCTCTCTCTCTTCTCTTCTTTCTTTTCTTTTTGCTTGAGGACAAGCAAAACCTCTAAGTTTGGTGTGCTTTTCCGTGATCACTAAGCTAAGATCTATCAAGATCATGGCTCCCAAGGGAAAACAAACCAACTCAAGAGGAAAGAAAGAGACTAATCCAAAGAATCTTTGGAATGAAGAGAAGTTCTTAACCAAAGAACATGAAGACCATTATCACAAATAATGGGTCTGAGGTCAGTGATCCCGGAAGTTAAATTTGATCTGAAAGAAGATGAATATCCGGAGATCCAAGAGCAAATTCGAAACAGAGGTTGGGAAGTTCTGACCAATCCTGAGACAAAGGTTGGAAGGAACATGGTTCAGGAATTCTACTCAAATCTGTGGCTAACAGATAAGCAAAGAATGATTGGAACCGCTTACCATACCCACAGAACCATGGTCAGAGGGAAAGTTATGTACTTCCATCTGGACAAAATAAGAGAAATCTTCAAACTACCTCAACTACAAGATGATCCTGATTCCTTCAATAGGAGGATGGTGAGAGTAGATAAAGGTTTGGATCAAGTTCTAGAGGACATCTGCCTCCCTGGGACTAAGTGGATAACCAATTCAAAGGGTGTCCCAAACCAACTCAAGAGGGGAGACCTCAAGCCAATTGCAAGAGGTTGGCTAGACTTTATTGGGCGTTCCATATTGCCCACTAGCAACCGTTCTGAGGTCACCATCAAGAGAGCAGTGATGATTCACTGCATTATGCTTGGAAAAGAAGTGGAGGTTCATCATGTGATTGCTTGTGAGATCTACACCATTGCAAATAAGAATTCCACTGAGGCCAAACTGGCTTACCCAAGCTTGATTTCCTTGCTCTGTAAAGAGGCTGGGGTGAAGATGGGAGTAGATGAGTTCATACCCATTGAACACCCAATCACCAAGAAGTCAATGGAAGGACAAGTGCAAGACAACTCCATCAAGAGGAGGGCGCAGGAATTCCTCCCTGAATTCCCAAGAATTGACTACTGGTCCAGCCTAGAAGCATCTATTAACAAGCTGCAAGAGACTATGGAGCAACTGAAGGAAGAACAGCAGAATCAGAATTGCATGCTCTGCAAATTGCTGAAGGAACAAGAGAAGCAGGGGCGTGAACTCCAAGAGTTGAAACGCCAAAAGCTCTCCTCTCAAGCTGAGGGAGCATCCACTTCTCAAAATCAAGGTTGTTGAGTCCTAACTCTGTGAAAACCTCTATCATTAGGAGCCTCTGTTTTTCGTTTTTTTTATTTTCCTTTATTTTGTTTTTATTTTTCGTTTTTCTAGTCTCATTCTATATCTATTTTTGAGTCTTGTTTTTTAATTCATAATTAATAAAATTAAAGTTATGCCTTAAAGTTATGAATGTCCTATGAATCCATCACCTCTCTTAAAAGAAAAATGCTTTAATCACAAAAGAACAAGAAGTGCAGGGTTTCAAAATTTATCTCTGAAACTAGTTGAATTAGTTTGATGTGGTGACAATACTTTTTGTTTTCTGAATGAATGCTTGAACAGTGCATATGTCTCTTGAATTTGTTGTTTTAAGAATGTTAAATTTGTTGGCTCTTGAAAGAATGAGGAGAAAGAGAACTGTTATTGAGGATCTGAAAAAATCATCAAATTGATTCTTGAAGCAAGAAAAAGCAGTGAATACAAAAAAAAAAATTTTCGAAAAAAAAAGAGAAAAGAAAAAGAAAAAGAAAAGAAATAGAGTTGTGATCCAAGGCAACAAGAGTGTGCTTAAGAACCCTGGACACCTCTAATTGGGGACTTTAGCAAAGCTGAGTCACAATCTGAAAAGGTTCACCCAATTATGTGTCTGTGGCATGTGTGTATCCGGTGGTAATACTGGAAGACAGAGTGCTTTGGGCCACAGCCAAGACTCATATATTAGCTATGTTCAAGAATCATTATACTTAACTAGGAGAATCAATAACATTATCTGAGTTCTGAGTTCTCATAGATGCCAATCATTCTGAACTTCAAAGGATAGAGTGAGATGCCAAAACTGTTCGGAGGCAAAAAGCTACTAGTCCCGCTCATCTAATTGGAACTATGTTTCTTTGATATTTTGGAATCTATAGTATATTCTCTTCTTTTTATCCTATTTTGATTTTCAGTTGCTTGGGGACAAGCAACAATTTAAGTTTGGTGTTGTGATGAGCGGATAATTTGTACACTTTTTGGCATTATTTTTAGTATGTTTTTAGTATCTTTTAGTTAGTTTTTAGTATATTTTTATTAGTTTTTAATTAAAATTCACTTTTCTGGACTTTACTATGAGTTTGTGTGTTTTTCTGTGATTTCAGGTATTTTCTGACTGAAATTGAAGGTTCTGAGCAAAAATCTGATCCAGAGACTGAAAAGGACTGCAGATGCTGTTGGATTCTGACCTCCCTGCACTCGAAATGGATTTTCTGGAGCTACAGAAGCCAAATTGGCACGCTCTCAACGGCGTTGGAAAGTAGACATCCAGGGCTTTCCAGCAATATATAATAGTCCATACTTTGCCCAAGATTTGATGGCCCAAACCTGCGTAGCAAACCGGCCTCAGAAATTCCAGCGTTAAACGCCGGAACTGGCATAAAACTTGGAGTTAAACGCCCAAACTGGCATGAGAACTGGCGTTTAACTCCAGAAAACGTCTCTACACATAAAAGCTTCAATGCTCAGCCCAAGCACACACCAAGTGGGCCCGGAAGTGGATTTTTCTGTCATTTACTCATTTCTGTAAACCTTAGGATACTAGTTTACTACTTATAGGACCTTTTGACTTTGTAATCAGAACGAAATGCGACCTTATGATATTGTACACCTTTTCTTTCACAGCATGAGTCTCTAAACCCCATGGTTGGGGGTGAGGAGCTCTGCTGTGTCTTGATGGATTAATGCAATTACTACTGTTTCTCATTCAATCATGCTTGCTTCCATTCTAAGATAATACTTGTTCTTAATCCGGATGAATGTGATGATCAGTGACAATCATCATCATTCTCAACTATGAACATGTGCCTGACAACCACCTCTGTTCTACCTTAGATTAAGTAGTTATCTCTTGGATTCTTTTATCGTAATCTTCGTGGTATAAGCTAGACTGATGGCGGCATTCAAGAGAATCCGGAAGGTCTAAACCTTGTCTGTGGTATTCTGAGTAGGATTCAATGACTGAATGACTGTGACGTGCTTCAATCTCCTGAAGGCGGGGCGTTAGTGACAGACGCCAAAAGAATCACTGGATTCTACTCCGGTCTGATTGAGAACCGACATATGGAATGCCGTGCCGTGACAGGGCATTAGGAATCGTTCCAATGAGAGGATGGGAGGTAGCCACTGACAACGGTGAAACCCTACACACAGCTTGCCATGGAAGGAGACTTGCGTGTTTGATGAAGAAGACAGTAGGAAAGCAGAGATTCAGAAGATGGAGCATCTCCAAACCTCAACCTATTCTCCATTACTGCAAAACAAGTAACCATTTCATGTTCTTTTGCTTTTCACAATCAATCCTGATAATTTCTGATATCCTGACTAAGATTTACAAGATAACCATAGCTTGATTCAAGCCGACAATCTCCGTGGGATCGACCCTTGCTCACGCAAGGTATTACTTGGACGACCCAGTGCACTTGCTGGTTAGTTGTGCGGGGTTGCAAAAGTGTTATTGCAATTTCGTGCACCACCTAAGAGGGGGGAAATAAGGTTGACGCGATCGCGTGGGTCTCGCGATCGCGTCACTGGAATTCGTGCTAAACGCACGACTCCAGCGCCGTTTCAGCACAACTCTCTGTCTCCTTTTGGGGTGATGTACAATCCATGCGACGCGATCGCGTCGCTCACGCGGTCGCGTGAGATTGTTATTGGGTAAGTGATGCGATCGCATGGAGCCTGCGATCGCGTGGGCCAATTTGTGCGAAGCGCACAAGGGCCGCACGATTCCAGCCCAACTTTCTGTTCGTTGGATCCTTACGCCGATATATACATCACGCGGCCGCGTGGGTCACGCGGTCGCATGAGTGGTGTTTTTTTTGCGATATGACGCGATCGCATAGGGCATGCGGTCGCGTCGTGCAACCTCTTTTTTTCTTTTTTTTTTATGCATGAAAAATGCAGAATGCAATGACAATCATGAATGCTTATGCAGGATTCCAGGTTTAATAAATTAAAATAAAAAAGGAAAAAAATGAAAGCAATTAACAAGAAATAAATTGAAAAAGAAGCGACCATACCATGGTGGGTTGTCTCCCACCTAGCACTTTTAGTTAAAGTCCTTAAGTTGGACATTGGAGGAGCTTCCGGTTATGGTGGTTTATGTTTAAATTCGTCCAAAAATCTCCACCAGTGCTTAGAATGCCAATAGCCTCCGGGGTCCCAAACTAGGCATGTGAAGCGTCTGAGCAGCTTTAAATATATTGTTAGGCTCCCGGGACGACAATTGTCGGAATAAACTCCAGGATTCCAAGCCTTGCTTTTAAATCCGCCTCCGTCCTGATCTACCTGTTTCCATCCGGGCGGTTTAAAAAGTAGAATCTCACCGTGATGACCAAACGTTCTTCGTGATCCGTGCAATTGAGCATGATACCAATCCGTGTACTTCGAGGTGAAGCATGAAACCTTATTGAACCTTGTGCACCAGCTCTGAGTACGAGCCATTTCCCTTTTAGTCTTAAAGCCGCAAAGAGCTCTAAGCTGGCCATCTGTTTCAAGTAAACCATATTCAAGTGAATAAGTAAAGTTATAAGTTAAGGATTGTACCCACTTGAAACTTGTATTAGGTGGTAATGGCCTTGGAATAGGTGTTTTTGGTGGTTCTGCAAGTTCCGTTTTCTTGTGCTCTTCTGTGAATTCTTCCACTTCTTTGCAAAGATCTTCAATTGTATCTGTATCCTGGTCAAAGTCTTCCATGTCTTCCTCATCACTTGAGTCATAGATTGGAGGTTGAGAGAAATCTACCTCCGCATCATCTTTATATTCACTTGGGGAAGATTCTTCGATCTCAGAGAATTCACTTGCGGATGCAAGTTCATCACCAAGAGAGCTAGATTTGTGAATATCATCAGCAAGGGAATTTGCTTCTTGGATTATTTCGTCTGATTCCTCATAAATGACTTGCCTTGGAGATTGTACAGTCTCTTCCTTAGCATCAACTGTAGCATCCTGGACGGAGTTTTCTTCAATTCTGGATTCCCATGGAAGTTCAGCATCGCCTAGATCTTCAACCAACTCTTCTTCTTGAACAATGACAGCTTCTTCTAATTGTTCTAGTACAAATTCATTCTCTGCCTTGTCCACTGGAGTCTCTAGTATTTCCTTCATGCTACGCTCTTCATCGGGTTGTCCACATGGAACTGTGGTTGATCCTTGTATATTTGAGCGTTTAGTGGCCCATTGGATTAGTGCGTGCTCCAGTTGTTGAATGGTTGTTTGAAATTTAGTTATTGTTTCTTTTAGGCGATCCTCTGCTTCGTGGTTTGCTGGACTTAGACATGATACATAGGGAAGTGGTGATGATTGGGAACGATTGGATTGGTACTGGGGTAAGGAGGGATCATATGATGGCGAATGGTGAAGAGAAGCTTGTGAGTGTGGTGGTTCGAGGTTATGTTGAAAGGAAGGTTCATATGCACGGGGTGGGGCTTGTTGGTAGTTACAAGGTTGTCCACCATGTCTTTCAGCTGGGTATGCGCGGTGGAATGGTCTTTGTCCAGGATATCTCGGAGGGTGTTGCTGCCAAAAGGGTTGATTAGATCCTCTTGGTTCCATCCATCCTTGATTGGTCTGACCTTGATGCACATTCCTGCTGTAACTTCTATTTCCCTTAACAATATTAGAACCAAACTCAAAGCGAGAGGGGTGAGAGTTCATAGTAGTAAATAAAGATAAAAAAAGGAAAAACAAAAATAAATAAACAAGCAAAAGAAAAATATTTACAATAACCAATAATAAGGCACACGTTAGCAGTTCCCCGGCAACGGCGCCATTTTGACGTTGGGATTTTTGCCAGTAAAGAATGTCATAAAAACAGTCGCGTTGTAGATATAGTCTCTAAACCGACAAAAATCCCTTCGTACAAACGTTTTGGTTGTCACAAGTAACAAACCCCTTTAAAATTGATAACCGAGTATTTAAACCTTGGGTCGTCTTCTCAAGGAATTGCAGGGAGGTATGTTCTTATTATTGGCTATGAAAAAGGTAAAATTGGGGTTTTGGAAGTAAGGTGCGAATATATTATATGACAAGTAAAATAAAATAATAATAGCTGTAAAATAAACCTTTGGCAGGGTATAAGAACTGGAGGTCCTTTCCTAGTTATCCTTATCAATTGTGATGAGAATTGGATTTTTCTCCCACTTTGTTAACCTCTAACTATGAAGGTAAGTTTAGTGGATGAATTCCAATTTTCAATCAACAATGAGTTTAATAACTCTAGAGTTACCAATTATTTAACCAAAGCTAAAAGGAGAAAAACTAAATCTACTAGAATAACAATATCCTCAGATTGGGAATAATAAAAAGGGACAGTCATAAACTAAAATTCCTCAAATATCATTAAATAAAAATGTCATCAACAGCCAATTGAGCAACATCAATCAAATATAATAAAAGCTTCAGAGTAATCAAAATACAAAAGAGAAATTTAAATAGTAAAAAGAAATATTAAACCTGGGATCGAGAGTCACTCTAGAAATTTAAGAGAAGTCCTAAATCCTAATTTCTAAAAACACTACCTAAATCCTAAGAGAGAGAGAGAGGAGAGAACCTCTCTCTCCAAAACTACATTTAAAACATAAGAAGTGAATTATGAATGGCATAATAATGAATGGATACATTCCCCCACTTTATAGCCTCTAATCTGTGTTTTCTGGGCCGAGAACTGGGTCAGAAACAGCCCAGAATTTGCTGGTAGCGAATTCAAATTCGCTGATTTTCGTCACTTGCGATGCGGCCGCATAAATCAAGCGGTCGCGTCGCCTAGCGTCAGGGCTACTATGGCATATTATATATCAAATCAAAGCCCCGGACGTTAGCTTTCCAACGCAACTGGAACCGCGTCGTTTGGATCTCTGTAGCTAAAGTTATAGCTGTTTGAGTGCAGAGAGGTCAGGCTGGACAGCTTAGCAATTTCTCCAACTTCTTGCATTCCTTCCTCTTTTGCATGCTTCCTTTCCATCCTCCAAGCCATTCCTGCCCTGTAATCTCTGAAATCACTTAACACACATATCAAGACATCTAATGGTGATAAGAGAGGATTAATATTAGAAATTATAAGTCCAAAGAAGCATGTTTTCAATCAAAACACATAATTAGGAAGGAAATATAAAACTATGCAAATAGTATGAATAAGTGGGTAAAGAGTTAATAAAAACCACTCAATTGTATACAAGATAAACCATAAAATAGTGGTTTATCACAGACATATACAAGAATTAATTTAAAATACCGGCGTAATTTCAACTCCAAATTATTTATTCATTTAAATTACTCCAAATTTATTATAGTTAATTTTGTGTGCTCATAATTTTTTTTATTTTCCTAGTTAACTAAAAATAAATGATCTACTAGAGGAGAATGTTAGCGATAACATGTTTAGGAAAGAAAAATGTTTGGGACCCATAATTTGATAGTTTAGGAACTACAAGTAGCCATAAATTCTTTTTGTTTATTTTTATTTATTTTTATTAATTATTATTAAAATAATATATAATATTAAATGTTATAAGTACATAATTATAAATGTATATGTTATATATATAAAATTATAAATATATTAAATTAAATAAAATAAATTTTAAATTATTATCCCTCTATCATTATTATTAGAAAATTATATATGTTTTTGATGGTTATGTTTGATTATGAGAACAAGATAAGATAAGATACTAAGAACAAGACATAAAAAATAGAGACACAAAAATTAGTGTTCTTTTATTTTGTTTGATGATAAACTAGAACAAATTATAAAAGTTCAATTTATTCTCATTTTTTTCTTTTAAAAAACTTGAAAAAATATAATAATAAAAAATATAATTATAAAAAATTAACAAGAATAATAAAAAAATAAAAGAATAATGCTACATGATCAGTAAAATTTTAGCTAGCACTTGGTTAGTCATAATTTACACTCATATTTACTAATATTTTATACACAAAAAGCATATAATTTGCATCTATGTTCACGAGAATTTTGCACACATAAATTAATACAGTTTGCACCGATATTTTTTAGAGTTTGTATACATAAATTAGTAAAATTTATTTGTTAAAAATAGTTAGTGTTTATGTTGGCTAAATGATGACAAAAAAAATACTAAAAGTTGCTGGTCCCCAAAAATTCTTTAAAATAAAAAATAAGTTGTGCAACTTGTTAGTATTTATGTGTCATTCTTATCTGGATGGACATAAAATATATTAATTCAATGTCTCTAGACATAAGTAGGTGGATACTACCATGAAGATTTTACAATTGTCTTTATATGAAGATGCTTCTTTTTAACCATTAGATTATGAACTGTATGGTTTGATTTTGATGTGTTACAAAAGTATTTTTTTAATGTGGCTAAACAAACAAAATACACTTTTAACACAAAAATTTTCATAAGAAGATATTTTTAGCATTTTCATTTGAGTAGATGTCTAATATTTATATTCATATCTCATCAGCTACATATAATTTTATGTCTTTGTATACATATTTTGTGAGAATACAGGAAGGCTAAGAGTAAAATTAGGGAGTAAAACAAGGTTGCAAGGAGTTTTTAATAGGAGAGAACTTATAGGGAGTTTTCATAGGAGGATTTTATTCTTGATCATTGAAATTATAGCATAGATGATACTATATATATTTCTGTAGCATTGTAATTGAAACATCATCAAAATAAGAAAGAAAATTAATTCACCTCATATTTTCTCATATTGTCTTTGTTATAGTTAGTGCATTATTGTGGGTAGTGTTCAATTTCATATTACTTTGTATCTATTAGAAGTCTAAATTCTACTGCAGACTCAACAATTAGTATCAAGAGCCAACGTTATATTATTCATTATTTGCGTGATAAAATTCAATTTTGAATATAATGACTTCTATTAGTGGTAATGTCAAAGTAGGCAAATATGAAATCGAAAAATTTAATGAGAAAAATGACTTTTTCTATTGGAGGATGCAGATGAAAAATCTGCTTATATCACAAAAATTACACAAGGTACTGGCAGGAAAAGAGAAAAAGTCAGAGAAAATAAAAGATGAAAAATTGGAAGAATTAGACCTTGAGGCGCGGGCTGCAATAATCTTATGCCTTGAGAGGGATGTTACTTTTTTTGTAAATGAAAAAGCAATTGCAGCAGGCGTTTGGGCAAAGTTAGAGAGTAACTTCATGACGAAGACTCTAACTAACAGGATCTACTTAAAATCCAAATTGTATACATGCAAGATAGAAGAAGGTATCTCAATCTGAGAATATATCAATAAGTTTGATAGGATTATATCAAACTTAAAGGATATAGATGTGAATATTGATGATGAGGATCAGGCACTCATATTGTTACTTTCATTACCGAATCCTATGAAACTATGGTGCAGACATTGATGTTGGTGGGTGACACTCTGACCATGGATGAGATGAGAGAATCACTTTTAGCGGATGATCTACGTAAGATTGCTACAAGTGTAATGTCATCTCCAAATGGAAGAGAGTATAATGATCAAGCACAAATTGTTAGCGGCTAGAGGAAGGACTAATGAAAGAGGAAAAGGTAATAAGCATAGAAAGTCTAGGCCAAAATCTAGACCTCACGCGGAGAGAACATGCTTTAAATGTGGGGAGCCTGGACATTTTAAAACAAAATGTCCAAATAAGAAGATAACTTTCAAGAAACAGAACAATGACAACCCAAAAGAAAAGTAAGAAGCAAGCTACGTCTCAAATGATGAGGAGGACTGTTACTCTGTGACAGAACAATATTATGAAATCTTTAATAAGTGGATTCTTGATTCAGGAGTATCTCACCATATGTGCCCAAATAGGAAGTGGTTTACTACTTATCAAAACATAAATGATGGCACAGTTTTAATGGGCAATGATCATGCTTGTAAAACTGTGGGGTTGGGTACTATAAGAATCAAGATGCATGATGGAATAGTAAGAACATTAAAGGATGTGATACATATTCCAGACTTGCGGAAAAATCTTATCTCCATAGGTTTTTTTCGGAGAAAAATGGTTGCAAAATAGTTGCAGAAAATGGGGTACTAAAAGTTGTTCATGGTTCTTTGGTAGTGATGAAGGGAGTTCGTCACAGTAATCTTTATTCTCTTTTGGGGATAATAGTCATAGGTGAGTTAGCAGTTGCATCGGTGGAAGTAGAGATCAAACAAATTGCACAAGAATATGGCACATGCGGCTTGGACATATGTTAGAGAAAGGTCTATCATTGTTTTGTGGACAAGGTTTTCGGAAGAATATGAAGAAACCACAAATGAAATTTTGTGAGCATTGCATGTATGGAAAGGCACTGACGATCGGATTTTCTATCGGTAAAGAAATATAAAAATGTAATCGCGTTGTAAGTATAGTTTCTAAACCAACAGAGATCCTTTCGTACAAAAGTTTTGGTTGTCACAAATAACAAACCCCTGATAAAATTGATAACCGAAGTATTTAAACCTCGGGTCGTCTTCTCAAGGAATTACAGGGAGGTGTTCTTATTATTGGTTATGCAAAGGTATATTTTTGGGTTTTTCAAAGGGGTTGAACAAGTAATTTAATTGACAAAAAAAATAAATTAATAATTAATAAAACTCTTGGCAAGGTATGAGAACTGGAATTCCTATCCTAGTTATCCTTATCAGGTGTGATGAAATTGGGTTTTAATCCCACTTGGTCAGCCTTTACTAAACAAAGAAAGGTCAAGTGGACTAATTAGCTTGATCCTCAAGTCCTAGTCAATTCTTATGGAAGGACTAGCTTTAGAGTGATCCAGGTCAATGGTGCGCGAAATTGTGAACTATACTTTTTCACAACTCTCATAATCCCTGGTAATGGCTCCAAAAACTTGGTGCGCTCAATACCATGGCATTACACAACTTCGCACAACTAACCAGCAAGTGCACTGGGTCGTCCAAGTAATAAACCTTACGTGAGTAAGGGTCGATCCCACGGAGATTGTTAGTATTGAAGCAAGCTATGGTCATCTTGTAAATCTTAGTCAGGCAAACTCAGATATATATGGTGATGAACGAAAATAACATGAAAGATAAAGATAGTGATACTTATGCAATTCATTGGTAGGAACTTCAGATAAGCGCATGAAGATGCCTTCCCTTCCGTCTCTCTGCTTTCCTACTGTCTTCATCCAACCCTTCTTACTCCTTTCCATGGCAAGCTCGTATAGGGTCTCACTGTTGTCAGCAGCTACCTCCCATCCTCGCAGTGAAAGCTAATGCACACACTCTGCCACAGTGCTGCCAATCACCGGTGTGGTTCCCTCCCCTACCGGAATAGAATAACTCTTTTGCGTCTGTCACTAACGCCCAGTAGGTTACAGGTTTGAAGCACGTCACAGTCATTCAATCATTGAATCCTACTCAGAATACCACAGACAAGGTTAGACCTTCCGGATTCTCTTGAATGCTGCCATCAGTTCTTGCCTATACCACGAAGACTCTGATCTCACGGAATGGTTGGCTCGTTTGTCAGGCGAGCACTCGGTTGTCAGGCGATCAACCATGCATCGTGCAATCAGGAATCCAAGAGATATTCACCAAGCCTCAAATGCTTGTAGAACAAGAGTGGTTGTCAGTCACTTTGTTCATGAGTGAGAATGGTGATGGGCGTCAATCATCACCTTCATCATGTTGAAGAACAAGTGATATCTTGGATAAAGAACAAGCGGAATTTGAATGAAAGAACAATAGTAATTGCATTAATACTCGAGGTACAGCAGAGCTCCACACCTTAATCTATGGTGTGTAGAAACTCCACCGTTGAAAATACATAAGCATAAGGTCTAGGCATGGCCGAATGGCCAGCCTCCCAATGATCTAAGAACTAAAATGTCCAAAGATGATCTAGAGATCTAAAAGTGATCAAAAGATTTCTATACAATAGTAAAAGGTCCTACTTATAAGAAACTAGTAGCCTAGGGTGTACAGAAATGAGTAAATGACATAAAAATCCTCTTCCGGGCCCACTTGGTGTGTGCTTGGGCTGAGCAATGAAGCAATTTCGTGTAGAGACTCTTCTTGGAGTTAAACGCCAGCTTTAGTGCCAGTTTGGGCGTTTAACTCCCATTTAGGTGCCAGTTCCGGCGTTTAACGCTGGAATTTCTTGAGGTAACTTTGAACGCCGATTTGGGCCATCAAATCTTGGGAAAAGTATGGACTATTATATATTGCTGGAAAGCCCAGGATGTCTACTTTCCAACGCCGTTGAGAGCGCGCCAATTGGGCTTCTATAGCTCCAGAAAATCCACTTCGAGTGCAGGGAGGTCAGAATCCAACAGCATCTGCAGTCCTTTTGAGTCTCTGGATCAGATTTTTGCTCAGGTCCCTCAATTTCAGCCAGAAAATACCTGAAATCACAGAAAAACACACAAACTCATAGTAAAGTCCAGAAAAGTGAATTTTAATTAAAAACTAATAAAAATATACTAAAAACTAACTATATCATATCAAAAACATACTAAAAACAATGCCAAAAAGTATACAAATTATCCGCTCATCAGTCAATCAGTAATTCCAATTTCAATCAACAGCTGAGTTTGATAACTCAAGTGTCTCCAATTAATCAACCAAAGCTAAGAATGTAAAAATCTAAATAAAATCATAGATCTGAAATATCTCAAATTGCATTAATAAAAGAAAATCAATCCAAACATAAAGAGTTCATAAACTAAATTGAGAAATTAAGTAAAAGGAACATCGAACCTGAAAATTGAGAAGAAGAAATCCTAATTCCTTTAAGAGGAATCCTAATTCCTAAAACCTAAGAGAGATGAAAGAATCTCTCTCTCTAAAAACTACATCTAAATTCTGAAAAGTGAATTATCAGCTTATGCTAAATATGAATTGAGTCTCTGCATGTTTCCTGGCTTTATTTTGTGTTTCTGGACCGAAAACTAGGTTAAAATGCGGCCCGAAATCGCTCCCAGCGTGTTCTATTAATTCTGCAGATCACGCATGTCATGCGTAAACGTCTTCCACGCGTGCGCGTCATTAAGCATTTTTCTTGCCACGCGTACGCGTCGTCCACGCATTCGCGTCATTCGTGCAGCTTCCAATCCACGCGTTCGCATCAGGCACGCGAGCGCGTCACTGCGATTTTCTCTATTGCGCGCGGTCGCGTGAGCCATGCGTGCGCGTCGCTTCTCGCTGGTCATCTTCTTAATTTCTTATGTTCCTTCCATTTTTGCAAGCTTCCTCTCCATCCTCCAAGCCATTCCTGCCATGTAATATTTGAAATCACTTAACACACATATCAAGGCATCGAATGGTAATAAGAGATGATTAAAATACACAAATTAAAGATTCTAGGAAGCAAGATTTCAATCATAGAACAAATTCTGGGAAGGAATTGTAAAACCATACAAATAGTATGAATAAGTGTGCAAAGGCTTGATAAAAACCACTCAATTGAGCATAAGATAAACCATAAAATAGTGGTTTATCAACCTCTCCACACTTAAACATTAGCATGTCCTTATGCTAAGCTCAAGAGAAGCCATAAAGAATGAATGGGGAAAGTAAAACTCATGAGATGCAACCTATGAATGCAACTATATGCTATGATGATTCTACCTACTTGGTTAAAAGTAAACAAGTTCTTCAAGACAAACATAAATCAAATTCCACTAATTCAAATCGTACAATAAAAAGCAAATAAACTTGTAAGAAGATAGCTCATGAAAGCAGGAAACATAGAATCAAGCATTGAACCCTCACTGGTAGTATATATGCACTTTAATCGCTCAAGTGTCTAGGGTTAATTCACTCTACTTCTTCTCTAGTCATGCTTTCAAAACTTTGTTCTTCATCTAACCAATCAACAAATATTTAATGTACCAATGCAAACATCATGAGGTCTTTTTAAGGTTTTAATGGGGCTAAGGTAAAGGTGAGGATATATATATGGCTAAGTGAGCTATGAATTGAATCTTTGACTAGTCTAAGATCTCACCTAACATATACATACTCTATAAAATTTAAAATTATGCCTAGCTACCCAAAATTCTCATTTTTGTATCACATACTCATGTACCAAATATTTCTTCTAATTTTATCACATATGCATTGATCTTTTTCTTAACTTAACTTAGCATTGGGGTAATTTTGTCCCCTTATTTATTTATTTATTTATTGAATATTTTTTTGGATTTTTTTCTTCTTTTTTTGTTTTTTTTTGTTTTTTATTTTTTTTAAATAGAAAAATAAACATAACTTATCAATGCACATGGATTTTTAATTTTTTTTCTAGTCTCACATGAGTAGGTACCCAAATTCCCAATATTTTATCAAAGTAAAAACATAACATATTCCCTTATTAACCCATGTTCTCACAGTTCCCCACACTTAATTTATACACAATCTCTAACTTAAACTAACCAAAGATTCATTTTGGGGTATTTAATTTGTTTTTCTGCTGAAGGCTAGTGATGTGGTTATAGAACAGAAGGGGATTAAAAGGCTCAAAGTGGCTAACAAGGGTGACATAAAAGGGTAGGCTTATTTGGGAGAAGTGAGCTAAAACAAGTAATGACCTCAATCATATGCAAGCATGTAAATACGCTAAATAGTGGACATATAGAATGGAACAAAGTAAATATTGCAATCATAGGGAAGAAAACACACAAGAATAAAATTCATGGTTTAAATAGTGTAACCATGTAATTAGGCTCAAAATCTTACGGGTTGTGTGTTCTTAGCTTTTTAAACTATGTTCCAAATACAATTTCAAACAAATTTAACAAAAATTTTTCAATTTAAATTAGTGAAATATTATAAAAATTTATTGAAAAAGAAAATATTACTTCAACCAAGTAGTAACTAAATGCATAAAATTAAACAAACATGCAGAGAAACATGCAAATGCAACAACTGATTTAATAAGGAAAATTGGTGTTGAAATAGGAAATAACTGACCTATGGAGATCGGTATCGACCTCCCCACACTTAAAGATTGCACCGTCCTCGGTGCATGCCAAGATGTGCAAGTGGACGGGTTGCTTCAACTGATACTTTTCTCCAAAGATTGTGCAGATGGAACTTGTTTGTTACCCATGTAAAGGTTTTCCATTTCCCTTCCTCGGTGGCCATCCTGAAAGAAGAGGAAAAAGAAGAAAAGTAATCCAGGAGTAAAGAGAAGAAAATAAATAAAGTCTGGGTGGGTTAATGTCAAACAATGAGGGTCTCAATTACATGGTAGCTACAACATGCAAGTGAGAGAACAATAGAAGCACATGGTATATCAATAGTGCAATAATTGCAACAAAGGGACAAAGAATGTGGGTAACGCAAGATAGTATAAGCTCATGTCAATGTAAAAGTAATACAAGTATCATAAAAGATAAGCATTGACTTAAATAATATTATCCAACAGTGAAAAATAAGTCACTAAGCGCCAAAATAATACCAGAAAAGATATAACAGTTGAATATGAACAAGTAACACCAATGTAAAAAGAATAACTTTAGAAAAGAAAATAAAAATATGCACAAAATTAAAATATAATGAATGAAAGTATGCAAATAAATTAAGTAAAATAGAATGAAAGAGAAGATGGATGAGAAGTGAAAGAAAGAAAGAAGAAGTAAGTAAGAAAGGAGGAAGGAAAAATTAGGATTGGAGAAGAAAAGATAAGATTTTTGGCGCTGATCTGGATAAAATGTGCGGCGCAGGCGACGCGGACGCGTGGAGCAAGCGTTCGCGTGAGTTGCAAAATTTTCTGGTAATGCGTACGCGTGGGGCACGCGTACGCGTGACCTGGTTTGTGCCATTGGCGCGAGAGCAGCCTCGCGCTCGCGCAACTCTCTGTCTCATACGCACTTATTGCCAAAAAATTTAATTGACGCGCACGTGTGGATGGTCTGGCTTAGAAAATGACGCGTACGCACCCCTAGGCTTTGTGCTTCCAGCACCATGCCAGCACCACTCCATCCTAACTTTCTGCCATACACCTTTTTACGCTGATTTTGCAGGGTCACGCGCACGCATGGGTGACGCGTACGCGTGGGTGGCTGATTTTTCAAGTGACGCGAAAGCGTCCAGGACGCGTACGCGTCCAGGACGCGTACGCGTGGGCGTGTTTGTGCTTAAAGCACGCCTCCAGCTATGCTCCCGCGTGACTCTCTATTCACTTTTCTTTTCTTCCTAATGCACTTGCGACGCGGATGCGTCATCGATGCTGTCACATCGTGTGCGTGTTTTTTTATGCAAAATGCAGAATGCAGTATGCAGATGCTGATGCAGATGTTATGAATAATTCCAGGTTCAATGAAATAAAATAAAATAAAACTAAAAAACAAACAAAACATACTAGAATTAAAACTGAAAAAGAGACGATCATACCATGGTGGGTTGTCTCCCACCTAGCACTTTTAGTTAAAGTCCTTAAGTTGGACATTTGGTGAGCTCCTTGTCATGGCGGCTTGTGCTTGAACTCATCCTGAAACTTCCACCAATGCTTGGACTTCCAATAAGCTCTATCAATATCAAGTAAATTTTTCAAGTGTTGATGGAGTTCTTCACAAGCTTTGAGCTCCCAAATTCGATCCTCATATATGCTTGGATCCCAAATCTTGTTTCTGCACCCGTCTTAAAGTGGATCATCATTGTTCTAATTGGGTGGCAACCAGTCTGAATTCTCTACAGAGTACCAAACTCTTCTGTTGGATCTAACCAAATTATCACTAGTTGAGTCCTTATATCTAACTCTTGAAGTGTCAATCTTGATGAGCCTAGATTTGCAACTCCAACCGCTAAACATGTTTCTCTTACGCTTAATGCCACAAAGTTTCCTAAGTTGGCCGTCCATTTCAAGAATATCGTACTCAAGTGGGATAGAAAAATGAACTGAGATAAGTTTTACCCACTCAAGTGAAGGAGTAGACGATAACTTAGGTGGAGAAGTCTCCAACGTTCTTGACAAAGCATACTCAACTCCCTTCCGCCCTTTTCTAAGGATTCCCACTTCCACATTATTCTCGGACTCAATCAGAGAAGAGTCTTCATATTCAAGGTGTTCATTTACGGATGTAGATTTATCACTAGGAGGACTTGATGCATGATTCTCATCACCAAGGGAACTTACTTCTTGATCTATTCCATCCAAGTCTTCATGAGGAATATGCCATGGAGGTTGTGCACTGGCCTTCTTGACATCAATTTCAATCTCATTGGAGGGGAACTCTACAATTCTAGATTCCCATAAGGGTTCAGCATCTCCTAAATCTTCAACCACTTCTTCCTCTACAACTATTATGGCTTCCTCCACTTGTTCCAATACAAATTCATGCTGCTCACTGTCCGCCAGAGTTTCTAGTGTTGCCTTCATGCTACGTTCTTCTTTGGATTCTCCACATGTAGCCATGGGAGTACATTGAATGTTCAAATGTTGGGAAGCTAATTGGTGTACTACCTCAGTAAAGGCAGTCGCGAATTCTAGTACTCCCCGTTTTATCTCTCTTTGCCCTTGAAGAAGAACACCAATAGTGTCATGCATTGAAGGTTGAGGTGAATGTGAGGGCTCATTAATTGGGAATGAAGGTTCATGATAAGAGGGTGGTTCATCACTCTCCATCTTTTCCACTTGTTGCACAGCGCACTTCAATTCCTTGTTCTCAAGTTGAGATTCTTTAGCCATGAAAGCTTCAGGTGCTGTTCGGTTTATCGCTCGGTCCAACTGATGCAGGGTTGCTTGAAATTGATCCATTGTTTTCTTGAGACGATCCCTTGACTCTTGTTCTGCTCGGATATCATAAGTAGGATCATAAGGCTCTTGGATTGATGGATATGGAGGTGGTGGTTCTTGGGAGTAATTGGGTTGAAATTGGGGTGGATCTATGTATGGCTCATATGGCTCATAGGGTGGTTGATATGGTGGATAAAGGTTAGAATCATGTGATGGTGTTTGGTAGTAGGGGGCTTGTGAATATGGTGGTTCAAAATTACGTGGAGGAGAGGGTTCATAGGTATTTTGTGGTGGGTGTTGATTGTCACGAAGAGGTCCACCATAACCATTGTCTTGGTGTGTATCATAGAATGGTTGTTGATAGTGCCTTGGAGGTGGTCATTGCCAAGAGGGTTGATCAAATTCTTGTGGCCCCTCTCATCTTTGATTTTTCCATCTATAACCCAAGCTTTCATTGTAATCTCCTCTTCCAGTAACATGATTGTAACCGAACTCATAGCTAAAGGGGTGAGAATTCATAGAAGCTAATAAAAATTAAAAACAAAAATAAATAAACAAGCGAAAGAAAAATATTTACAATAACCAATAATAAGGCACACGTTTGCAATTCCTCAGCAACGGCGCCATTTTGACAATCGGATGTTCTATCGGTAAAGAAATATAAAAATGTAATCGCATTGTAAGTATAGTTTCTAAACCAACAGAGAATCCTTTCGTACAAAAGTTTTGGTTGTCACAAGTAACAAACCCCTGATAAAATTTATAACCAAAGTATTTAAACCTCGGGTCGTCTTCTCAAGGAATTGCAGGGAGGTGTTCTTATTATTGGTTATGCAAAAGTATATTTTTGGGGTTTTCAAAAGGGGTGAACAAGTAATTTAATTGACAAGAAAAATAAATTAATAATTAATAAAACTCTTGGCAAGGTATGAGAACTGGAATTCCTATCCTAGTTATCCTTATCAGGTGTGATGAAATTGGGTTTTAATCCCACTTGGTCAGCCTTTACTAAACTAAGGAAGGTCAAGTGGACTAATTAGCTTGATCCTCAAGTCCTAGTCAATCCTTATGGAAGGACTAGCTTTAGAGTGATCCAGGTCAATCAGTAATTCCAATTTCAATCAACAGCTGAGTTTGATAATTCAAGTGTCTCCAATTAATCAACCAAAGCTAAGAATGTAAAAAGCTAAATAAAATTATGGATCTGAAATATCTCAAATTGCATTAATAAAAGAAAATCAATCCAAACATAAAGAGTTCATAAACTAAATTGAGAAATTAAGTAAAAGGAACATTGAACCTGAAAGTTGAGAAGAAGAAATCCTAATTCCTTTAAGAGGAATCCTAATTCCTAAAACCTAAGAGAGAGGAGAGAATCTCTCTCTCTCTCTAAAAACTACATCTAAATTTTGAAAAGTGAATTATCAGCTTATGCTAAGTATGAATTGAGTCTCTGCATGTTTTCTGGCTTTATTCTGTGTTTCTGGACCAAAAATTGGGTCAAAACGCGGCCCGAAATTGCTCCCAGCGTGTTCTGTTAATTCTGCAGATCGCGCATGTCACGCATACGCGTCTTCCACGCGTGCGCGTCATTCAGCATTTTTCTTGCCACGCGTACACGTCGTCCATGCGTTCGCGTCATTCGTGCAGCTTCCAATCCATGCGTTCGCGTCAGGCACGTGAGCGCGTCACTATGATTTCCTCTATTGCGCACGGTCGCGTGAGCCATATGTTCACATCACTTCTCGCTGGTCATCTCCTTAATTTCTTATGTTCCTTTCATTTTTGCAAGCTTCCTGTCCATCCCCCAAGCTATTCCTGCCCTGTAATCTTTGAAATCACTTAACAGACATATCAAGGTATCGAAAGGTAATAAGAGATGATTAAAATACACAAACTAAAGATTCTAGGAAGCAAGTTTTCAATCATAAAATAAATTCTGGGAAGGAATTGTAAAATCATGCAAATAGTATGAATAAGTATGCAAAAGCTTGATAAAAACCACTCAATTGAGCATAAGATAAACCATAAAATAGTGGTTTATTAGGTACACAGGGTGAAATTTTCTACAAGCAAGCACAAAAGCAGTGGGTTGTTAGACTACGTGCATACTGATGTTAGGGGCCCGTCTAAAGTTACTTCTAAGGGTGGTTCCAGGTATTTTGTTACTTTTGTTGATGATTATTCCAGGTATGTTTGGGTTTACTTCCTCAAGCATAAGAATGAGGTATTCAACACTTTTAAGTGATGGAGAGCAATGGTTAAAAATCGAACAGGTAAGAAACTGAAAACTCTACGATCAAATAATGGCATAGAGTACACGGATGGGGCTTTAAAGGAGTTTTGTAATCGAGAAGGCATTGTGAAACACTGGACATTTAGAGAAACACCACAACAGAATGGAGTCACTGAACGACTGAATCGTACGCTACTTGAGAAGGCACGGTGTATGCGCTCTAATTCTGGGTTAGGCAGAGAGTGGTGGGTGGAGTCGGTTGCTACAGCTTGCTACATACTGAACCGATCCCTACATTCTTCTATAGATGGAGACACACCTTATAAGGTGTGGTAAGGAGAACACGCAGATTATGAAAAACTCAGAATTTTTGGATGCACAACCTATTATCATGTCAAAGATAATAAGCCTGATGATAGAACTAAAAAGGCAATCATTTTAGGGTATCCAAAAGGAGTTCAAGTGTATCATCTTTGGAGCGTAAATGATTCTAAGTTTGTAATTAGCAGGGATGTTACCTTTGATGAGCGATCTATGGTAGCTCTGTTTAAAGATACGATGCTAGATGATGGTGATGTTGAAAAAACTACAAATACTCAAGTGGTGGAGATAGAGTCTAAATACCAACAAATAGATCTAATAATATTCAGGTGGAGCATCCTATTGCTACTCGAGATGATGCAGATGATGAACTTGATCATGAGGAGATTCAACGAGAAAATGCACATGCATTACAACACCAGCAGCAGGATTCTTTGGCATCCACTAGGCTAAAGAGAAATTATAATTCGTTCAAAAGTTTGGGTCAGACAAGCCTTTGAAACATTATGGGCAGGTAAACTTGGTAGATTATGCACTCTCGGTGGAGGATGATGAGCCGATCACCTTCAAACTTGCTATTAAAGATAAAGATAGAGAAAGTTGGTTGGTCGCAATGGAAGAAGAGATGCAATCTCTCCATAAGAACAAGACATGGGAGGTGGTCTCGTTGTTGTGGGAAAAACTGCAATTGGTTGTAAATGGGTGTATAAAAGAAAAGAAGATCCTACTAAGTCAGATGGTACAAGATTCAAAGCTAGGTTAGTAGCAAAGGAATTTACACAAAAAGAAGGTGTTGATTACAACGAGATATTTTCTCTTGTGGTGAAGCACACTTCTATAAGGCTGCTTTTGAGTCTTGTTGCTCAGGGTGATCTTGAGTTGGAACAGCTAGATGTGAAGACAACTTTCTTGCATGGTGACTTAGAGGAAGAAATTTACATGTATCAATCTGAGGGTTTCAAGGTTGAGGGTAAAGAAAATCAGGTATGTCGCTTAAAGAAATCGCTATATGGATTGAAACAATCTCCTTGACAGTGGTATAAGCGACTTGATTCCTTTATGTTAAAACAAGATTTTTCCAGAAGTAATTATGATCGTTGTGTATACATTAATAAGCTTTCTGGAAGTGATTATATCTATCTTCTATTGTATGTGGATGACATGCTTATTACTTCTAAGAGCAAGGTGGAGATAGATAGGTTAAAGGTTCAACTTGGTAAAGAATTTGAAATAAAAGATTTGGGTGTTGCACGAAAAATATTAGGCATGAAAATTAAAAGAGAGAGATCAAGCCGAAAATTATTTTTGAGCCAAAAAGGGTATATTGAGTGCGTTATTGAAAGGTTCGAAATGAAAAATGCTAAGCCAGTAGTAACACCGTTGGCTCCACATTTCAAGCTCTCTGGTAAACAATCTCCCACAACAGCAGAAGATAAGGCTTACATGGAAAATGTACCTTATGCTAGTGCAGTTGGTAGCCTGATGTATGCTATGGTGTGTGAATGCCCAGATATTTCACAGGCAATTAGTACTCTTAGCAGGTTCATGACAAATCCGGATAAGGTACACTGAGAAGCAGTCAAGTGGATATTAAAGTACTTGAAGGGTACCATTGACATAGGTTTATGCTTTAGTGAAAAATCATGTCAAATCAATGGTTTTGTTGATTCTGATTATGCTAGTGATCTAGACAGAAGACGTTATACAACTGGTTATGTATATAAAATACAAGGTGCTCTAGTTAGTTGGTGATCGATGTTACAAGCTACAATGACACTATCTACTACAGAGGCTGAGTACATGGCAATAGCAGAAGGGGTGAAAGAAGCATTGTGGCTAAGGGGTCTTCTAGATAATTTGGGGTTTTAGCAAGATTGCGTGAATCTGAGTTGTGATAGTCAAAGTGTAATTTATTTGGCAAAAAATCAGGTTCATCATGCTCGTACCAAGCATATTGATGTAAGATATCACTTTGTGCATGATGTTATAGAGAAAGGCAACATTTCTCTTGCAAAAGTACACACAGATAAAAATTTCACAGACATGTTGACGAAACTAGTGTTGGAAAACAAATTCCAGCATTGCTTGGATTTGCTCAACATTATTCCATGTTAAGTATTACATGGAGAATAAAGGAACTACGTTTCATTTGATCTTGGTAAAGGGTACATATATAGGTAGTCGTTGTCAAAATGATGCAACCAGATATGAGTACTACAATTTGTTCGTTCAAAATTTGAGTCAGTTTTTTAAATTGTGACCGAGGTGGAGAATTGTGAGAATACAGGAAGGCTAAGAGCAAACTTAAAGAGTAAAATAAGGTTAGCAAGGAGTTTTTAATAGAAGAGAACTTGTAGGGAGTTTTCATAAGAGGATTTTATTCTTGATCATTGAAATTATAGTATAAATGATACTATATATATTTCTATAGCATTGTAATTGAAACATCATCAAAATGAAAAAAAATTAATTCACATCATATTTTTTCATATTATCTTTGTTATAGTTAGTATATTATTGTGGATAATGTTTAATTTCATATTACTTTATATCTATTAAAAATTTAAATTCCACTGCAAACTCAACATATTTCAATGTTCCGTATCTATAAACAAACACAGCTTAAAAGCACACCATTTTCATACCTAGAGTTAGATATTCGTATAACGCGACTCAGTTTTTAACCAAATATAAACATGCCATCAAATCTTCAAATCGAAAAATTAAGAATCTCAATGCAATATCCATACATCTTGAAATATGATCATCAACGTTATGGAGAAACACACATTGGATCCAATCTGATGAGTTCTGCTTTATCCATCTTAATTTAATTTTCTATTAGTTAATGAGGGCATATGCTTAATGCTTTAGTTAACTTTAATTTGAATTTGTCCTGTATATACACTTTCTTCTTCTCCTTTTAATTGTTAAATGAATGCGGGGCATATATATACAACTTGCAAACTGCTGAACATGCATGTATGTGTATGTGGTCATGTGGACCAATTCGTCGTTCTTTCAAGTTAAGTATTCTTCGGGCAAAACCACATCAACTTTTCCAGCTCCTAAATTAATAATTAATCATTATATATTTTCAAATATATTTCCTAAAAAGAAGCCCAAAAAAGAAGAAAAAGAAAAAAGAACATGTGATTTTTCCATGAAATTAGGTTTAGTATGATAAAATGTTTTAAAGAAGTGGAGTTAATATTTAAAATGATTTCTAAAATTTTAAGATACAATTCAAGTTGATCCATCTATCCATTTTTATTATGGAAAGATAATGTGACATGATTAAATGACATTATTTTTTTGTTTACACTTAAATTATGTCATTTTATTATTATTTTGTTACATAAATTGGCAATTGAAATTCTTCTTTTTTATCCTCTCCTTAAGTTGATCGGTCAATCTCTATCTCTTTCTCACACTTTTTTACACAAACCTCAATCGATCTTTTTCTTTCTCCTCTTCAATATTTTTTTAATGTCTGGCAAGAAAACTAAAAAACTAGAAAAGAAAAAACAAATTCTTTTTGAAAAAACAAAGCTCAATTCACCGTAATCTTATAAAAACAGCAACAAATCAACATATTATAATTTAATAAAAGAATAACTAAAAAAAATTGAAAAGCTTACCTGATAATGTAAAGGTAGAATGCGGGGAGAGAGAGGGAAACCAAGTACGACGATGCAGAGAATGACAAGGAGGAGATAGCAGCGACGTAAGCCCCCGTTGAATGAGGACGCAACGGTGACGACGGCGACAAATGTACATCGGCACAAGAGCAAGGAGACGCGACGATACAATGAAGACGAGCCATGGACAGAGGCGATGATGTAGTGCTGGAAATGCCATAAATTTGAGAGTACAATTTGAGTCAATTAGAAATTAGAGGACTAAATTGAATCGGAGTCAAATTTCAAAGGTCATTTTAAGTATTAACTCAAAGAAATGTTTGTACTTTTCAAAAGAATATTTTTTATTTTGTGTCAGATAAATTAAAAAAATTTTGTGTTTATATTTATAGCTTTTAAAAGATGAAATACTTTTAAAAGTCCTAAGATAATTTTTTTAAAATGATTTATATTTATCAAAATAAAAATTTAATACAATTTTATACATTAATTTATTTTTAAATTTGATTCTTATACTTATATTATTATAATTTTTAAATTTAAAAAATTATTTTATCAAACATAATTATTATTACTTATATTTATTAAAAGTTATTTATAATTTAATTTACGAAACATAAGTCTTACCACTTTTAAAAATTAATTTTTATACAAACAATTTTTTAAAATACAAAAGTTTTACCAAACAAAGTTTTATTACGAAACACGCTAGAATTAGAATGTCTATAGAAAGAGAACAAAATCGGATCAGAGAATAACTAATTAATAATCTCTTCAGGACTTGAAATAGGATCACCTTAATTCATTATGGTAAGCTTTCAAAGTTTTAATTTCTCTCACTAGTTATTCAAGGGTTTGTGGCGGATCTCCTACTCATCAAAAAATTACTCAAACGGAAGTAGAAATTAGAACATTTTCAATATTAATTCTAATTTTAATTTTATTTTAGATTTTATAAAAATATTTATAAAACTATATATCATAAATAATAATTTTAAATTTAAAGTAACATTTATTCTATCTATATATAGTTTTAGTTTATTTAAAATTTTTATATTATTTTTAATTATTTTATCAACATAATTATACGAATAACAAAATTTTATTGATTCTCCATAAAACTAATATTATATTTCTAAGATAATATCGATTTCATTTCATATATTAACTCTAATATAAATTTTAATTTTAAATCAATTTACTTTTTAAAAATATCAAAAATAATATTTTAAAAGTATTCTATTAAAAATGCTCTTAGTTATTGGTTCTGGATCGACATATAATACATATTGACTCAAAAAAGTTATTCAAGGGTTTTCAACAACTCACGGTTTGGAATTACTCAATTTAAGATCTTGGGAGAACAAAGTTATTAAGATCATTTTTCTAAATTACTGAAATGTAACCAAAGACATATCCCTTGACAAATTTTACGGTAGCTTAAAAAGAAAATATTTTTGTCATAAAATTATTTTTTTTAATTTTATTTTAATAAAAAAATACACATAAATAATTATATCTCTAACCGTTTTTAATACATTAATATTATAACTTTGTACATAGTGCATCTAGTAATCCATCAATCATTCTTAATTAATAAAATCGTACTAGATAACAAAGCAAGTGTTCTAACACGACTAAGAATAACAAAAAATAGAAGATCTTAATATAAAACAGAAATTTTTGAAGTTTTCAATACTTTATTGAATACATTGATAATATATTAAAAATTTTATAATTTTTTTAAATGAACCCTTTTAACTAATGTTCTTAGAATACTTTTTAACTTAATTTTACAAAATGAAATTGACTTTCATACATTATAATTAGATTCATTTTAAGAATTTTAATATATATTTTGGTCCGGTTCAATTAGGGCCATGAGTCCACTTGCGGATCCCCGACCCACCAAACATTCCATCCGCGGCTAGAAATAACCCGCATGCCACTTCATGACTTACGGAGAATCTGGATAGCTTTCAGAAGCTTTTAGACAGACGGGCAAAAGAGAATGGACCCACCTGAATTCAGAGTATAAATAGGGAGGGACCTACCCTTCTCTAAAGGTACGTCACCCTTTATCCTAATTTGCCACCGCATTGTATGGACTCTGACTTTAGCATCAAAGTGTCCTTACAGGTGGCCCCACTCTCCGACCCACCGACGACTCGACAACCTTCCTCCTCGCGGAACTCGCGCACAGGTCCAGATTCTCCTTCACAACCAGTTGCTCCAGGCTCGACTTCATTTGAAGCACCATTCACCCGAGGAACCGAATATTGGCGCCGTCTGTGGGGACCTGGCGCGAATATGAAGCTCTTTTCCCATGTAGAAGAGGTACGAGAGGAAGGAAGAGCCCGCCTAAGGCGCATGGTGAGTTCGGCAACCTCGCAAGAACTTCTGAGGCCCTCGGCTCGTCAAGGCGACTCCTACTCCCGATCTCTCGAGAGACGCCCATTTGGTGGGACAAGCGGCGATAACTCCAAAATTATGCAAGAGCTTAGACATCGAGTGCAGAACATGGAAAGGGAGTTGGCAGCGAGGGACTGCTACCGTCCTGAGCACAGCAGAGACTCTCATCCGAGCCTGTCTCATACCCGATCCCTGACCAAGAGGTTAGAAGACTACAGGAGAAACCTCAGGAGGGACGATGAACGTGAATATGTCGACACACTGTCCCACGCTTACTCCCATGGAAAATCAGAAGGTCGAGGAGAGACAAGGAAAAATAAGGCAAAAAAGCATGAGATCCCGTTATAATGGGAGCAACCCCTTTCCATCCATCCATCCTCAAGGTTCGGCTGCCGAAAAATTTTGACAAGCCAACAGACATGAGGTATGATGGGACAAAAGATTCCCAGGAACATTTGATGGCCTTCGAGGCCATAATGAACCTGGAGGGTGTGGGTGACGCCGGCAGATGCCGTGCCTTCCCTGTAACCTTAGTAGGTCTAGCAATATATTGGTTCAACGCGCTTCCGCAAGAGTCCATTATGGCCTTCACGAATATCGCGCAGAGGTTTTTAGCGTAATTCATTACTAGGATAGCCAAGGCCATACACCCGATTAATTTTCTCGGGGTGACCTAACAGGCAGGCGAGCCGACAAAGAAGTTCCTCGATCGGTTCAACGATGAATGCCTAGAGATTGATGGTCTAACAAACTTGATGGCGAGTCTGTGCTTGACAAACGGCTTGTTAAATGAGAATTTCAGGAAGCACCCCACCACCAAGTATGTCTGGTCTATGCAAGAAATCCAAAATGTGGCAAAGGTGTATATTAACAACAAAGAAGTCAGCCAAGCGGTGGCTGCCAATAAGTGGTAGCCCCCCAACCCACCAGCACGTCAAACTGGAAACGTAGAAAAGCCAAGAGAGGCATCAAAGGAGGGAACATCTGGGAGACCACTCAAACCGTTTTCTCGGGTGGGTAAATTCACTAACTACACACCCCTAACGGTGCCTATTATGGAAGTCTATCAACAAATTGCGGACAAAAATATAATGTCCAAGCCACAGCAGCACAAGGATAGAACGGGTAGAAACAAGAGCTTGTATTATGATTACCATAACGGTTTTGGCCATAAAATCCAAGATTGTTTTGATTTGAAGGACGCTTTGGAGCAGGCCATTTCAGAGGGGAAGCTGACAGAGTTTTCGCAATTCATATGGAAACCGAGGAGGAGAGAACGGGAACGATTCGAGGAAGACCGGAGCCGGGCTGTGAAGCCAAGGCAAGGGCCCCCCGAAAATGTGGATAATGCACCAACGGTAGTCATTAATGTTGTGGTTGGAAGAGATGTACCACCCAAGACAAAGTCAGCAGTAAAAAAAGATACAAAAGTCCTGGTCGTGTCGTCGGGTAGCCTCAATGCTCAGTCTGGTGAGCTCCCCAAAATATCTTCTCAGTCTGGCGAGCTCCCCGAAATATCTTTCGGCCCGGAAAATCGTTGGTGCCATGATCTTCTTGAAGACTCGCCAATGGTGATTACGGCAAGAATTGGGACAGGCTTGGTCAAGCGAATCCTAGTGGACATGGGAGCTGACTAGAATATCATGTTCCAGAATGTGTTCGACACCCTTGGGCTCAAAGAGAATGTCCTCAAAAGCCATCAACACGGGGTCGTAGGTTTGGGAGATAATTACATAGGGCCTGACGAGTTACTCACTCTCTCTATCAGCGTTGGATCCAGGGAAAGCAAGAAGTTGGTGATGGCAGAGTTCGTGATCCTGAGGGTCTCTACAACATACAACATGATCCTAGGAAGGAGAACTATCAATAAGCTGTCAGCCGTAATTTTCACGAAGCTCCTTAAGATGAAGTTTGTGACGGACAGCGGAGCTGTAGGATCTATCTGAAGAGACTAGAGACGGCGGTCGCTTGAGACAATGCCAATCTATCCCCATGGAAGAAGTCAAAGGAAGTTTCCGGGGTGTTCTTAGAAAATTTGGATGCGAGAATCGACGACAAGATGAGACCAGAGCCTCAAGAAGACCTGGAAAAGTTTTGGGTAGGGGATATAGAGGACGAATTTACCTTTGTAAATCGAAACCTTCCCCACGAGTTAAAGGGCCCTCTCAGAGCCTCAAGAAGACCTGGAAAAGTTTTGGGTAGGGGATATAGAGGACGAATTTACCTTTGTAAATCGAAACCTTCCCCACGAGTTAAAGGGCCCTCTCATTGAGGCCCTTAAAGAAAACAAAGATCTATTCACTTGGACCCCAACTAACATACCAAGAGTAGACCCCCGATTTCATGTCACACCGTCTGGCCGTGAAACTAGATGCCAAGTTGGATGCACAACGTAGGAGGAAGATGTCGCCAGAAAGGGCTAATGAGGTAGCCAAGCAGACGGCTAGCTTGTTGGAAGCCGATTTCATAAGGGAATTGGACTACTCGACGTGGCTCTCGAATGTGGTCCTTGTTAAAAAGTCCAACGGGAAGTGAAGGATGTGCATCGGTGGTGTACGAAATTGTAAATCACACTTTTCACAACTTGTACCACTAACCAGCAAGTGCACTGAGTCGTCCAAGTAATACCTTACGTGAGTAAGGGTTGATCCCACAGAGATTGTTGGTTTGAAGTAAGCTATGGTTATCTTGTAACTCTTAGTCAGGATATCAATTATAATTATCAGTTGACTTGCAAATGAACAAGAGAGCATGAATTAAATAATACTTGTTATGCAGTAATGGAGAATATATTGGAGTTTTGGAGATGCTTTGTCTTCTGAATCTCTGCTTTTTCCCTGTCTTCTTCTTCACGCACGCAAGGTTCCCCCTATGGCAAGCTGTGTGTTGATGGATCACCGTTGTCAATGGCTTCCATCCGTCCTCTCAGTGAAAATGGTCCAGGTGTGCTGTCACCGCACGGCTAATCATCTGTCAGTTCTCACTCATGCTGGAATAGGATCCATTGATCCTTTTGCGTCTGTCACTATGCCTAAACCTTGTGAGTTTGAAGCTCGTCACAGTCATTCAATCCCTGAATCCTACTCGGAATATCACAGACAAGGTTTAGACTTTCCGGATTCTCAAGAATGCTGCCAATGGATTCTAGCTTATACCACAAAGATTCTGATTAAAGAATCCAAGAGATACTCATTCAATCTATTGTAGAACGGAGGTGGTTGTCAGGCATGCGTTCATAGGTTGAGAATGATGATGAGTGTCACGGATCATCACATTCATCATATTGAAGTGCGAATGAATATCTTAGATAGAAACAAGCGTGTTTGAATGAAGAACAGAAATAATTGCATTAATCCATCGAGACACAGCAGAGCTCCTCACCCCCAACAATGGAGTTTAGAGACTCATGCCATCAAAGAGTACAAAGTTCAGATCTAAAAATGTCATGAGGTACAAAATAAGTCTCTAAAAGTTGTTTAAATACTAAACTAGTAACCTAGGTTTACAGAAAATGAGTAAACTGAGATAGATAGTGCAGAAATCCACTTCTGGGGCCCACTTGATGTGTGCTGGGGCTGAGACTTGAGCTTTTCACGTGCCTGGGCTGTTTTTGGAGTTGAACGTCAGGTTGTAACCTGTTTTGGGCGTTTAACTCCAAATTGCAACCTGTTTCTGGCGTTTAACGCCAGAATGGAACATGGAACTGGCGTCAAATGCCAGTTTATGTCATTTATCTTCGAGCAAAGTATGAACTATTATATATTTCTGGAAAGCCTTGGATGTCTAATTTTCAACCCAATTGAGAGCGCGCCAATTGGACTCATGTAGCTCGAAAAATTCCATTCCGAGTGCAGGGAGGTCAGAATCCAACAGCATCAGCAATCCTTTTTCAGCCTGAATCAGATTTTTGCTCAGCTCCCTCAATTTCAGCCAGAAAATACGTGAAATCACAGAAAAACACACAAACTCATAGTAAAGTTCAGAAATATGAATTTTGCCTAAAAACTAATAAAAATATACTAAAAACTAACTAAAACATACTAAAAACTACATGAAATTACTCCCAAAAAGTGTATAAAATATCCGCTCATCACAACACCAAACTTAAACAGTTGCTTGTCCCCAAGCAACTAGATAAATAAAATAGGATAAAAAGAAATCAAGAAGCAATAATATCTCAGAGTTTTAAGTGAAGCTCAGATTCTAATTAGATGAGCAGGACTAGTAGCTTTTTGCTTCCGAACAGTTTTGGCATCTCACTTTATCCTTTAAAATTTAGAATGATTGGCATCCATAGGAACTCAAAATTCAGATAGTATTATTGATTTTCCTAGTTTAGTATGTTGATTCTTGAACACAGCTACTTTATGAGTCTTGGCCGTGCCCCTAAACACTTTGTTTTCCAGTATTACCACCGGATACATAAATGCCACAGACACATAACTGGGTGAACCTTTTCAGATTGTGACTTAGCTTTGCTAAAGTCCCCAATTTGAGGTGTCCAAAGTTCTTAAACACACTCTTTTGCTTTGGATCACAACTTTAACCACTCAGTCTCAAGCTTTTTACCTGGACCTTCATGACACAAGCATATGGTTAGGGACAGCTTGATTTATCTGCTCAGACCAGGATTTTATTCCCTTAGGCCCTCCTTTCCATTGATGCTCAAAGCCTTGGATCCTTTTTGCCCTTGCCTTTTGGCTTAAAGGGCTATTGGCTTTTTCTACTGCTCCTCTTTTTTTTTTCACTGCTTTTTCTTGCTTCAAGAATCAATTTCATGATTTTTCTGATCATTAATAACATTTCTCTTGTTCATCATTCTTTCAAGAGCTAACAATTTTAACATTCATAAAATTCAATATAAAAAATATGCACTGTTCAGGCATTCATACATAAGACAAAAAGTATTGCCACCACATATAAATAATTAGAATTTTCTTTATTAAAAACTCGAAAAAAATATTGCCTCCTTATTCTAAAAATCTGCTATTTTATTCATGTTTGATGATGATGAGAAAAATAAATTATAACTTAATTGGAGATAAAATCAAAATAGGGATACTAATTACTACTACTCATATATAACTTCTAAGGTAAATTCCTAATAAGAATAATTATCACAGAGTTAAGGCTAAGATTAGGACTCAACAACCTTTATTTTGGGAAGTGGAAGCTCCTTTAGTCTGTGGGGTGCTTGGCCCTTCAAGAGATAGCTTCTAACGCTTTAGTTGCTTCAGTTCACGCCCTTGCTCTTCTTGTTCCCCAAGCAGTTTGCAAAGCATGCTATTTTGATTTTTCTATTCTTCCTTTAGTTAGTGCATAGCTTCTTGTAACTTGGTAATAGATGCTTCAAGACACTCTCAGTATTCAATTTGAGGGATTTCTGGGAGGAACTCCTGTGCTTTTCTCTTGATGGGGTCATCCTGCACTTGTTGTCCTTCCATTGACTTTTTGGTGATTGGTTGCTCAATTGAGATATACTCATTTACTCCCATCTTTACCCCAGCATCTTTACATAGCATAGAGATTAAGCTTGGATAAGCCAATTTAGCATCTTTGGAGTTCTTGTTTGCAATTGTGTAAAGTTCACAAGAGATCAGTTGATGAACTTCCATTTCTTTTCCCAACATAATGCAATGGATCATTACTGCTCTTTTGATGGTGACTTCAGAGCGGTTGCTAGTGGGCAGTATAGAACGCCCAATGAAGTCCAGCCAACCTCTAGCGACTGGTTTGAGATCTCCTCTCTTTAGTTGGTTTGGGACACTCTTTGTGTTGGTTGTCCACTTGGTTCCAAGGAGGCATATATCCTCTAGAATTTCATCCAAGCCCTTATTTGTTCTCATCATTCTCCTATTAATGGAGTCTGGGTCATCTTTCAGTTGAGGCAGCTTGAAGATCTCTCTTATTTTGTCAGGGTGGAGGTGAACAATCTTCTCCCTGACCAGAGTTCGATAGTCATAGAAGACAGTTCTAGCTATTCTCTGCCTGTCTGTTTGCCACATATTAGAGTAGAATTCCTGAACCATATTTCTTCCCACCTTTGTTTCAGGATTAGCTAGGATTTCTCAGCTCCTGTTTCGAATTTGCTCTTGGATCTCCGGATATTTGTCTTCTTTCAGATCGAATTTAACTTCTGGGATCACTGACCTTAGACCCATTATTTTGTAGTAATGGTCTGAATATTCTTTGGTTAAGAACTTCCCTTGATTCCAAAGTGGTTTTGGAATATTCTCTTTCTTGCCTCTTGGAGTGGTTTGTTTTCCCTCAGGAGCCATGATCTTAGTGGGTATTGGTTTATTGATCACGGATAAATAGACCAAACTTAGAGGTTTTCTTGTCCTCAAGCAAAAGAAAGGAAAGGAGATGGATAGAGGGAGAGCCAAGTTCGAATTGTGGAAGAGAGGAGGGAGGCCGAACGTGAATTTAAAGGGAAGGGGGTGGGTTTTCGAAAATTTTTGCAAAAGATATGATAGAAGATATGATTTGTAAAAGATAAGTATGATAGGAAAAAGATGTAATTTAAAATTGAAAGATATGAAAGATATTTGAAAAAGATAAATCTGAATTTTGAAAAGAAGATATGATGAGTTTAAAAAGATTTGAAAAGAATTTAAAAAGATTTGAAAAGAATTCAAAAAGATAAATGAGTTTTGAAAAATGTTTGAAAAGATATTAAAGAAAAATTGAGAAATATGTTTAGGATTAAAAATTTTTCGAAATTGAAGTTGAAAGATGAGAGTTTGTAACATGTTTATGCAAGAAATCATGAATTGAAATATGAAAATTGGGAAAAAATTGAAGTGAAAACGAAGTTACCTTCTCCCTACAATCCTGGCGTTAAACGCCCAACTGCTGCATGTTTTGGGCGTTTAACGCCCATCTGTTGCTTCTCTTGGGTGTTTAACGCCCATCTGTAGCTTCTGGCTGGCGTTAAACGCCAGAAAATCCTTTATCACTGGGCATTTTTTTGAACGCCCAGGATGCTGCAAACCTGGCGTTAAACGCCCAGAATGGTATCCATACTGGCGTTAAACGCCTAGTAGATGCTTCTTTTGGGTGTTTAACGCCCAAAACAGCTTTTACTGGTGTTTTCGCACCAGTGAGCTTCTTTTTGCTGTTTTATCCTCTGAATCCTTCTGTAACTCTGTGAACTCATGCAATTGCTATTTTACCTTGAAGATAATTAATATGAACCTGTAAAATTATCATTTAATTAACAAATAAGCTTTGTTAATGGCTGGGTTGCCTCCCAGCAAGCGCTTCTTTATTATCTTTAGCTGGACTATTACTAAGCTTTAATCAAGTCTCAGTTTTGAGCATTCTTGCTCAAAATTGCTTTCAAGATATTGTTTAACTCTCTGTCCATTAACAATGAATTTTTTGTTAGAGTCATTATCCTGAAGCTCTACATATCCATATGGTGACACACCTGTAATCACATATGGTCCTCTCCACCAGGATTTCAATTTTTCAGGGAATAATCTGAGCCTGTTAAACAGCAGAACTTTTTGCCCTGGCTCAAAGACTCTGGATGACAGCTTCTTATCATGCCATCTTTTTCCTTTCACTTTGTAAATTTTTGCATTTTTGAAAGCATTGAGTCTGAATTCCTCTAGCTCATTTAACTGGAGCAATCGTTTTTCTCCAGCTAACTTGGCATCAAGGTTTAGGAATTTGGTTGCCCAGTAGGCCTTATGTTCCAGTTCCACTGGCAAGTGACAGGCTTTTCCATACACAAGCTGGTATGGAGAAGTCCCTATAGGAGTCTTGAATGCTATTCTGTATGCCCACAGAGCATCATCCAAGCTTCTTGCCCAATCTCTTCTACGGTTAATCACAGTCCATTCCAGGATTCTTTTAAGTTCTCTATTAGATACTTCAGCTTGCCCATTTGTTTGTGGATGATATGGAGTTGCCACGCTGTGGCTAACTCCATATCGAACCATAGCAGAGTAAAGCTGTTTATTGCATAAATGAGTGCCCCCATCATTGATTAGTACTTTAGGGACACCAAATCTGCTGAAGATGTGTTTCTGGAGGAATTTCAGCACTGTCTTAGTATCATTAGTGGGTGTTGCAATAGCCTCCACCCATTTGGATACATAATCCACTGCCACCAGAATATAAGTGTTTGAGTATGATGGTGGGAAAGGCCCCATGAAGTCAATACCCTATACATCAAACAACTCAATCTCCAAGATCCTTTGTTGAGGCATGGCATAACCGTGAGGCAGATTGCCAAATCTTTGGCAACTGTCACAATTATGTAGAAACTCTCGGGAGTCTTTATAAAGGGTGGGCCAGTAGAAGCCACATTGGAGGACTCTTGTGGCTGTTCGCTCACTTACAAAATGTCCTCTATATTGTGATCCATGGCAATACCAGAGGATCTTCTGTGCTTCTTCTTTAGGCACACATCTACGGATTACTCCGTCTGCACATCTCTTGAAGAGATATGGTTCATCTCATAGATAGTACTTTGCATCCGAGATCAATTTCTTTGATTGCTGCCTACTATACTCTTTGGGTATGAATCTCACAGCCTTGTAGTTTGCAATGTCTGTAAACCATGGTACTTCCTGGATGGCATAGAGTTGCTCATCCAGAAAGTTTTCAGAGATCTCAGTAAGAGGGAGGGACGCCCCTTCTACTAGTTCTATTCGGGACAGGTGATCTGCTACTTAATTTTCTGTCCCTTTTCCGTCTCTTATTTCTATATCAAACTCTTGCAGAAGCAACATCGATCTTATGAGCCTGGATTTTAAATCCTGCTTTGTTAGTAGATATTTAAGAGCAGCATGGTCAGTGTACACAATCACTTTTGATCCTACTAAATAAGATCTGAACTTGTCAATGGCGTAAACCACTGCAAGTAACTCTTTTTCTATGGTTGTATAGTTCTTTTGTGCGTCATTTAAAACACGACTGACATAATAAATGACATGCAAAAGCTTGTCATGCCTCTGTCCCAACACTGCACGAATGGCATGATCATTGGAATCACACATTAATTCAAATGGTAATGTCCAGTCTGGTGCAGAGATGACTGGTGCTGTGACCAGCTTAGCTTTTAGAGTCTCAAACGCTTACAGACACTCCTTATCAAAGATGAATGGCGTGTCAGTAGCTAGCAGATTACTAAGAGGTTTTGCAATTTTTGAAAAATCCTTTATAAACCTTCTGTAGAATCCTGCATTCCCCAGAAAGCTTCTGATTGCCTTAACATTGGCAGGTGGTGATAATTTTTCAATTACCCCCACCTTAGCTTGATCCACCTCTATTCCCTTGTTCAAAATTTTGTGCCCAAGGACGATTCCTTCAGTCACCATAAAGTGACATTTTTTCCAGTTTAAAACCAGGTTAGTCTCTTGGCACCTCTTTAAAACAAGTGCTAGATGGTCATGACAGGAGCTGAATGAGTCTCCAAATACTAAAAAGTCATCCATGAAGACTTCCAGAAATTTTTCCACCATATCAGAGAAAATAGAGAGCATGCACCTTTGAAAGGTTGCAGGTGCATTACACAGACCAAATGGCATCCTTCTGTATGCAAATACTCCAGATAGACATGTGAATGCTGTTTTCTCTTGATCCTGGGGATCTATTGCAATTTGATTATAACCTGAATATCCATCCAGAAAGTAGTAGTAATTATGACCTGCTAGTCATTCTAGCATCTGGTCTATGAATGGTAAAGGAAAATGATTCTTTCTGGTAGCTGTATTGAGCCTTCTGTAATCAATACACATACGCCACGCTGTAACTGTTCTTGTAGGAACCAATTTATTTTTTTCATTATGAACCACTGTCATGCCATCCTTCTTAGGGACGACTTGGACAGGGCTCACCCAGGGGCTATCAAAAATAGGATAAATAATCCCAGCCTCTAGTAATTTAGTGACCTCCTTCTGCGCTACCTCCTTCATGGCTGGATTCAGCCGCCTCTGTGGTTGAACCACTGGCTTAGCGTCATCCTCCAATAGGATCTTGTGCATGCATCTGGCTGGGCTAATGCCCTTAAGATCACTGATGGACCACCCAAGAGCTGTCTTGTGTGTCCTTAGCACTTAAATTAGTGCTTCCTCTTCCTGTGGCTCTAAGGTAGAGCTTATGATTACAGGAAAAGTGTCACATTCTCCCAGAAATGCATATTTCAGGGATGGTGGTAATGGTTTAAGCTCGGGCTTAGGAGGTTTCTCCTCTTCCTGAGGGATTTTCAGAGGTTCAATTATTCTCTCTGGTTCCTCCAGATCAGGCTGAACATCTTTAAAGATATCCTCTAGCTCTTATTCGAGACTCTCAGTCATATTGTCCTCTTCCACCAGAAAGTCAATAATATCAATGCTCATGCAGTCGTTTGGGGTGTCTGGATGCTGCATAGCTTTGACAACATTCAACTTAAAGTCGTCCTCATTGACTCTCAGGGTTAATTTCCCTTTTTGGACATCAATAAGGGTTCGTTCAGTTGCTAGGAAAGGTCTTCCTAAAATGAGAGTTGCACTCTTGTGCTCCTCCATTTCCAGCACCACAAAGTCAGTGGGAAAGGCAAATGGCCCAACCTTGAAAATCATGTCTTCAATCACGCCTGATGGGTATTTAATGGAGTCATAAGCAAGTTCAAGACATATCCGGGTTGGTTTGACTTCTCCAGTCAAACCAAGCTTTTTGACAGTGGATGCAGGTATTAGGTTGATACTTGCTCCAAGATCACATTGAGCTTTCTTGGTACAAGTACCCTCTAATGTGCATGGTATCATGAAGCTTCCGGGATCTTTAAGCTTCTCTGATATGCTTTTTAGAATGATTGCACTGCATTCTTCAGTGAGGTAAACTTTTTCAGTTTCTCTCCAATCTTTCTTATGACTTAAGATCTCTTTCATGAACTTAGCATAAGAGGGTATTTGCTCAAGTGCCTCTGCAAACGGAATCTTTATTTCAAGAGTCCTAAGATAGTCTGCAAAGTGGGCAAATTGCTTATCCTGTTCTGCTTGGCAGAGTTTTTGAGGATAGAGCACCTTAGCTTTGTATTCCTCAACCTTAGTTGCTGTAGGTTTATTTCCTACAGAGGTGGTTGGGAAAGCCTTCTTAGAGGGGTTGTTATCAGCACTTGTATGTGTCTGATCCCTTGCTGGCATCTGAACGCCAGGGTTGGAAGCTGGATTGGCATTGGACGCCAACTTCTTACCTATTTCTGGCGTTTGAACACCAGAACTGAGCTTCCATTGGGCGTTTAACGCCAACTCATTGCCTGTTTGTGGCGTTTGAACGCCAGAACTGAGCATGGGTTGGGCGTTTAACGCCAGCTCTTCACCCTTTTCTGGCGTTTGAGTGCCAGAATTATTCCTTTTTGGACTCTTACTGTCCTCAGAGAGATTATGGGTAGTAGTTTGTTCATTTTTTGGCTTCCTGTTGCTTTAAAGTGAGGTATTTAATGTTTTCTCACTACTTAATTAAACTGTTTGGCACTTTTCTGTTATTTATTTTGATAACTGCTGTTCTGTTTGCTTCAGCTGTACTTCCATATTCATATTAGCCATTCTTGTGTCTTGTAGTATCTCCTTGAATTCGGCTAGTTGTTTTGTTAGAAAATCTAATTGATGATTGAATTCAGTAACTTGTTCTACAGGACTGAGTTCAGCAGTTACTGTTTTAGCCTCTTCTTTCATGGAAGGTTCACTACTTAGGTACAGATGCTGATTTCTGGCAACTGTATCAATGAGCTCTTAAGCTTCTTCAATTGTCTTTCTTATGTGTATAGATCCACCAACTGAGTGGTCCAAAGATATCTGAGCTTTCTCTGTAAGCCCATAATAGAAGATGTCTAACTGCACCCACTCTGAAAACATTTTAGAGGGGCATTTTCTTAGCATCTCTCTGTATCTCTCTCAGGCATCATAAAGAGATTCATTATCTCCTTGTTTAAAGCCTTGGATGTTCAGCCTTAGCTGTGTCATCCGTTTTGGAGGGAAATATTGATTCAGGAATTTTTCTGACAGCTGTTTTCATGTCCTTATGCTAGCCTTATATTGGTTATTTAACCACCTCTTAGCTTGGTCTTTTACAGCAAATGGAAACAGTAATAATCTGTAGACATCCTGATCTACTTCCTTATCATGTACTGTGTCAGCAATTTGTAAAAATTGTGCCAGAAACTCCGTAGATTCTTCCTGTGGAAGACCAGAATACTGACAACTTTGCTGTACTATGATAATGAGCTGAGGATTCAACTCAAAACTACTGACTCCGATGGAGGGTATACAAATACTACTCCCATATGAAGCAGTAGTGGGGTTAGCATATGACCCCAGAGTCCTTCTAGACTATTCATTTCTACTTAGGTCCATGATGGAGAAAGGGAGATGACGTGGATTTATTTTATTATATTTAAAAAAAAATTTCGAAACAATAAAATAAAATAAAAAAAATAAAAGCTAAAAAAATAAAAAAAAGATTTGAAAATATTTTATGAAGATTTTCGAAAAAGTGAAGAGGGAGAAAGTGGTTATGATATTTTTGAAAAAGATATGATTTTAAAAACTTCACAACTATGATATGATAAGATAAAATTTTGAAATTGAAATATGAATTTTTATGAAAAATTTCGAAATATTTGCTTAAAAATAGTTAGAAAAGATGTTTTTTTTTTATTTTTGAATTTTATTATGAAAGAGAAAAACACACAAAAGACACAAGACTTAAAATTTTTAGATCCAACGCTCCTTATTTTCGAAAATTTTGGAGGGAAAACACCAAGGCACACCAAACTTAAAAATTTTAAGATCAAAACACAAAGAAGACTCAAGAACACCTTGAAGACTCACAAGAACAACAAGAACAAAAGAAAGAAGACCAAACTTAAAATTTTTAGAAAACCAAAATAAAATTTTCAAAAATTAAAGAAAATTAACAAGAGAATACCAAACTTAAAGTTTGGCACAAGATTTAATCAAAGAAAAATTATTTTTGAAAAAGTTTTAAAAGGAAGATACCCAATTACCAAGAACACAAGCACCACGCTCTAGCCAACTGAGCTATAAATTTAACGTGTTTTAATAAGGTATTTAATAAATAAAATTTTTTTGAAAACTAATATTTTGAAAAAGCACAAGAAAAACAAAAAAGACACATAACAAGAAAAATTAAAGATCAAACAATAAAAATTTACAAGAACAATTTGAAGATCAAGGAAGAACAAAGAACATGCAATTTGAAAATTGAAAGACAAAGAAAAGCATGCAATTGACACCAAACTTAAAACATGACACTAAACTCACAGAAAAACTAAAAATTAATAAAGAAAAATAATATTTTTGAAAAGAAAATAAAAGACTCTGACCCAAAAGACAAAATTTTCCTAATCTAAGCAACAAGATAAACCGTCAGTTGTTCAAACTCGAACAATCCCCGGCAACGGCGCCAAAAACTTGGTGCACGAAATTGTAAATCACACTTTTCACAACTCGTACCACTAACCAACAAGTGCACTGGGTCGTCCAAGTAATACCTTACGTGAATAAGGGTCCATCCCACAGAGATTGTTGGTTTGAAGCAAGCTATGGTTATCTTGTAACTCTTAGTCAGGATATCAATTATAATTATCAGTTGACTTGCAAATGAACAAGAGAGCATGAATTAAATAATACTTGTTATGCAGTAATGGAGAATATGTTGGAGTTTTGGAGATGCTTTGTCTTCTGAATCTCTGCTTTTCCCCTGTCTTCTTCTACACACACGCAAGGTTCCCCCTATGGCAAGCTGTGTGTTGGTGGATCACCGTTGTCAATGGCTACCATCCGTCCTCTCAGTAAAAATGGTCCAAGTGCGCTGTCACCGTATAGCTAATCATCTGTCGGTTCTCACTCATGCTGGAATAGGATCCATTGATCCTTTTGCGTCTGTCACTACGCCCAATCCTTGTGAGTTTGATGCTCGTCACAGTCATTCAATCCCTAAATCCTACTCGGAATACCACAGACAAGGTTTAGACTTTCTGGATTCTCAAGAATGCTGCCAATGGATTCTAGCTTATACCACGAAGATTTTGATTAAGAATCCAAGAGATACTCATTCAATCTATTGTAAAACGGAGGTGTTTGTCAGGCACGTGTTCATAGGTTGAGAATGATGATGAGTGTCACAGATCATCACATTCATCATATTGAAGTGCGAATGAATATCTTAGATAGAAACAAGCATGTTTGAATGAAGAACAGAAACAATTGCATTAATCCATCGAGACACAGCAGAGCTCCTCACCCCCAACAATGGAGTTTAGAGACTCATGCCGTCAAATAGTACAAAGTTCAGATCTAAAAATGTCATGAGGTATAAAATAAGTCTCTAAAAGTTGTTTAAATACTAAACTAGTAACCTAGGTTTATAGAAAATGAGTAAACTGAGATAGATAGTACATAAATCCACTTCTGGGTCCCATTTGGTATGTGTTGGGGCTGAGACTTGAGCTTTTCACGTGCCTGGACTGTTTCTGGAGTTGAACGTTAGGTTGTAACCTGTTTTGGGCGTTTAACTCCAAATTACAACCTGTTTCTGGCGTTTAACGCCAGAATGGAACATGGAACTCACGTCAAATGCCAGTTTACGCCGTTTATCTTCGAGCAAAATATGGACTATTATATATTGCTGGAAAGCCATGGATGTCTACTTTCCAATCCAATTGAGAGCAGTCCATTTTCAGCTTGAATCAGATTTTTGCTCAGCTCCCTCAATTTCAGCCAGAAAATACATGAAATCACAGAAAAACACAAACTCATAGTAAAGTCTAGAAATATGAATTTTGCCTAAAAACTAATAAAAATATACTAAAAACTAACTAAAACATACTAAAAACTACATGAAATTACCCCAAAAAAGCGTATAAAATATCCACTCATCAATCGGCTATTCAGACATCAATAAAGCATGTCCAAAAGATTCATTCCCTCTTTCCAACATTGACGCCCTAGTAAACGCTACTATAGGGTACCGATTTTTGAGCTTCATAGATGCGTATTCAGGATACAATTAGATCCCAATGCACCGTCCTGACGAGGAAAAAATGGCGTTCATAACACCAATGGGGACCTACTGTTACAAGGCCATGCTTTCTGGGCTGAAGAATGCGGGGGGTACTTGTCAAAGATTAATGAGTAAAGTCTTCAAGGATCACGTTGGCAAGTAGGTGTAAGTCTACATCGATGATATATTGGCTAACCCGGATAAGTGCGAAGCCATTCTCTGGATCTCAAGCCCTGGTTGCTTTAAGGACGTTCAGACTGGCAGGGAGGCTCATGACTTTATCTCGTTTCCTCGGTGCCTCGGCAGAAAAAGCCCTACCTTCTTCAACCTGATGAAGAAAGGGATAGCTTTCGAGTGGACTCCAGCTTGTGAGGAAGCCTTAAACCACTTTAAGAGGATCTTGTCAGAACTGTCAGTGCTCGGTAAGCCAAAAGAAAGGGAGATCATGTACCTCTACCTGGCGGTGACGGATGAGGCTATGGCGGCCATTTTGGTTCGAGAGGAAGATAAAATCCAGTAACTAGTGTACTTCATAAGCAAAGTGCTCCAAGGAGCGGAGTTGAGGTACACCAAGTTAGAAAAGTTAGCTTACACTTTGCTAGTCTTCTTCCAGAGACTGAGACAATATTTTCAAAGGCACCCGATCACGTTAAGAACCGACTAGGCCATTTGGCAAATCTTGCAGAAACTTGACCTGGCGGGGCACATGATGACATGAGCAATAGAATTGTCCAAGTATAACATCTGATATGAAACTTGACATACGATCAAGGCGCAAGCAATGGTTGATTTCTTGGTGGAAGTGGCTGGTGATGCCCCCAAAAACCCGGGAACACGGTGGAAGCTCCATGTTGGCGGGGCGTCCAACCAATTGGTTGGAAGAGTAGGGATCATTAAGAAAGCTCGGAAGGAATGACTTACAAGCAATTTATCAAATTTGAGTTTTCGGTCTCAAACAACCAAACGGAATATGAGACCTTGATAGGGGGCTTAATGATGAGCGGATATTTTATACGCTTTTTGGGGGTATTTTCATGTAGATTTTAGTATGTTTTAATTGGTTTTTAGTAGAATATTATTAGTTTTTAGGCAAAAATCATATTTCTGGACTTTACTATGAGTTTGTGTGTTTTTCTGTGATTTCAGGTATTTTCTGGCTGAAATTGAGGGAGCTGAGCAAAAATCTGAGTTAGGCTGAAAAAGGACTGCTGATGCTGTTGGATCCTGACCTCCCTGCATTCGAAATGGATTTTCTGGAGCTACAGGAGTCCAATTGGCGCGCTCTCAATGGCGTTGGAAATTAGACATCCAGGGCTTTCCAGCAATATATAATAGTCCATACTTTGCGCGAAGATAGATGACGTAACTTGGCGTTGAACGCCAAGTACATGCTGCAGTCTGGAGTTAAACGCCAGAAACACGTCATGATCCGGAGTTGAACGCCCAAAACACGTTATAACTTGGAGTTCAACTCCAAGAAAAGCCTCAGTTCGTGGATAGCTTTAGTCTCAGCCCCAGCACACACCAAGTGGGCCCCAGAAGTGGATTTCTGCACCAATTATCTTAGTTTACTCATATTCTGTAAACCTAGGTTACTAGTTTACTATTTAAACAACTTTTATAGACTTATCTTGTACCTCATGATATTTTCAGATCTGAATTTTATACACTTTGACGGCATGAGTCTCTAAACTCCATTGTTGGGGGTGAGGAGCTCTGCAGCGTCTCGATGAATTAATGCAATTGTTTTTATTTCTTCACTCAAACGTTCGTATGCTCCTATCTAAGATGTTCATTCGCGCTTAATTATGGAGAAGGTGATGATCCGTGACACTCATCACCTTCCTCAACTCATGAATGCGTGCCTGACAAATACCTCCGTTCTACATCAGATTGAATGAGCTTCTCTTAGATTCTTTAATCAGAATCTTCGTGGTATAAGCTAGAATTGATGGCGGCCATTCTTGAGGATCCGGAAAGTCTAAACCTTGTCTGTGGTATTCCGAGTAGGATTCAATGATTGAATGGCTGTGACGAGCTTCAAACTCGCGACTGTTGTGCATGATGACAAACGCAAAAGGATCAATGGATCCTATTCCAACATGATCGAGAACCAACAGCTGATTAGCTGTGCTGTGACAGAGCATCTGGACCGTTTTCACTGAGAGGATGGGAAGTAGCCACTGACAATGGTGACACCCTACATACAGCTTGCCGTAGACGGGCTTTACAAATAATTGAGTTGAATATTACATTGCAGAAATTCAGAGGACAAAGCATCTCCAAAACTCCAACATATTCCCCATTACTGCACAACAAGTAACGATTTTATTCTCCATTATTAAAGTAACAACTATTTATTTTATGCCCTTTTTACTTTATACGAGGCTAAAAAATCCTATTGGTATCCTGACTAAGATTAAAAAAATAAACATAGCTTGCTTCAATCCAACAATCTCCGTGGGATTCGACCCTTTCTCACGTAAGGTATTACTTGGACGACCCAGTGCACTTGCTGGTTAGCTGTGCGGATTGCAAAAAGTGTGATTGCAATTTCGTGCACCAAGTTTTTGGCGCCGTTGCCGGGGATTGTTCGAGTTTGAACAAACTAAAGGTTTATTTTATTTCTTAGATTAGGAATAATTTATTTTTTGTTGCTACAGAGTCATTAAATCTTGAGTCCTTTATTCCCTTTTCAAAAAGAATTTTTCAAAATTATTATTTTTATCTATCAATTTTCAATTTTTTTTCGTGAGTTTAGTGTTTTGTTCTAAGTTTGGTGTCAATTGCATATTTTATATTTTCCTTAAATTTTCGACTTTGTGTTCTTTGTTCTTCATTGATCTTTAAGTTGTTCTTGTTTATTTTTCTTGTTTGATCTTAAGTTTTTCTTGTTCTGTGTCTTTTCTTGTTTTTCTTGTGCTTTTTCAAAACATTAACTTTCAAAAAAAATTATACTTTTATCCATAAATATAATACATCTTTAAAATCAACACTGAAGTTACTGCCCAATTGGCTGGAGCATTAGTAGTTGTTCTTGATAATTGGGTATCTTCTTTAAAATCTTTTTCAAAAATAATTTTTCTTTGATTGAATCTTGTGCCAAACTTTAAGTTTGGTGTTTTCTTGTTAAGTTTTCTTTAATTTTCGAAAATTTGTCTTGGTTTTCTAAAAATTTTAAGTTTGGTGTTCTTTCTTGTGTTCTTGGTGTTCTTGTGAATCTTCAAGGTGTTCTTGAGTTTTTCTTGTGTTTTGATCTTAAAATTTTTAAGTTTGGTGTTCCTTGGTATTTTCCCTCCAAAAATTTTCGAAAATAAGGAGCATTAGATCTAAAAATTTTAAGTCTTGTGTCTTTTGTGTGTTTTTCTCTTTCATCATAAAATTCAAAATTCAAAAAAAATATCTTTCCTAACTAATTTTAAACTACATTTTCGAAAATTTTATATAAAAATTCAGATTTCAATTTCAAAATATTTTCAATTTCTTTTATTTATTTCGTTTTTATTTTATTTTATAAAATAAATAATATCAACATACATATCATCTCCTTTATTCCATCATGGAACTAAGTGGAAATGAACAGTCCAGGAGGACTTTGGGGTCATATGCTAACCCTACTACTGCTTCATATGGGAGTAGTATTTGTATACCCTCCATTGGAGTTAGTAGCTTTGAGTTGAATCCTCAGCTCATTATCATCGTGCATCAAAACTGCCAGTATTTCGGTCTTCCACAGGAAGAACCTACAGAGTTTCTGGCACAATTTTTACAAATTGCTGACACAGTACATGATAAGGAAGTAGATCAGGATGTCTACAGATTATTACTATTTCCATTTGCTGTAAAAGATCAAGCTAAGAGGTGGTTAAATAACCAGCCTAAGATCAGCATAAAAACATGGAAACAGCTGTCAGAAAAATTCCTGAATCACTATTTCCCTCCAAAACGGATGACACAGCTAAGGCTAAGCATCCAAGGCTTCAAACAAGGAGATAATGAATCCCTTTATGATGCTTGGGAGAGATACAGAGAGATGCTAAGAAAATGCCCATCTGAAATGTTTTCAGAGTGGGTGCAACTAGACATCTTCTACTATGGGCTTACAGAAAAAGCTCAGATTTCTCTAGACCACTCAGCTGGTAGATCTATATATATGAGAAAAATAATTGAAGAAGCTCAAGAGCTTATTGATACAGTTGCCAGAAATCAGCATATGTACTTAAGCAGTGAATCCTCCATGAAAGAAGAAGCTAAAACAGTAACTGCTGAACTCAGTCCTGTGGAGCAGGCTAATGAATTCAATTAGCAATTAGACTTTCTAACTTAGCAGCTAGCCGAATTCAAGGAAGTACTACAGGAAACAAGAATGGCTAACAGGAATATGGAAGTACAGTTAAAGCAAACAGAAAAGCAACTGTCAAAACAAATAATAGAAGAATGCCAAGCAGTTCAATTGAGAAGTGGGAAAACATTAAATACCTCACTTCAAAGTAGCAGGAAGCCAAGAAATGAACAAATGGTTACCCAAAATCCCTCTGAGGACAATCAGAGCCCAGAGAGGAATAATGCTGGCGCTGAACGCCCAGACCATGCTCATTCCTGGCGTTCAACGCCAGAAACAAGCATGAATCCGGCGTTGAACGCCCAAAGGGAGCACAGTTCTGGCGTTCAGACACCAGTAACAAATAAGGAGTTGGCGTCTAACGCCACTCCAGCTTCCACCCCTGGCATTCAAACGCCAGTGGGGGATCAGTCACATACAAGTGTTGATAACAACCCTTCTAAAAAGGCTTCCCAACCCACTTCTGTAGGTAATAAACCTGCAGCAACCAAGGTTGAGGAATATAAAGCCAAAATGCCTTATCCTCAAAAACTCCCCCAAGCGGAACAGGATAAGCAATTTGCTCGCTTTGCAGACTATCTCAGGACTTTTGATATAAAGATTCCGTTTGCAGAAGCACTTGAGCAAATACCCTCTTATGCTAAGTTCATGAAAGAGATCTTAAGTCATAAGAAGGATTGGAGGGAAACTGAAAAAGTTTACCTCACTGAAGAATGCAGTGCAGTCATTCTGAAAAGCTTACCTGAGAAGCTTAAGGATCCCGGGAGCTTTATGATACCATGCACATTAGAGGGTAATTGCACCAAGCAAGCTTTATGTGATCTTGGGGCAAGTATCAACCTAATACTTGCATCTACTATCAGAAAGCTTGGTTTGACTGAAGAAATCAAACCAACCCGGATATGTCTTCAACTTGCTGATGGCTCCATTAAATACCCATCAGGCGTGATTGAAGACATGATTGTCAAGGTTGGGCCATTTGCCTTTCCTACTGACTTTGTGGTGCTGGAAATGGAGGAGCACAAGAGTGCAACTCTCATTCTAGGAAGACCTTTCCTAGCAACTGGCCGAACCCTCATTGACGTCCAAAAAGGGGAAGTAACCCTAAGAGTCAATGAGGAGGAGTTCAAGTTGAATGTTGTCAAAGCTATGCAACATCCAGACACCCCAAATGACTGCATGAGTGTTGATATTATTGACTCTCTGGTAAGGGAGGTCAATATGGCTGAAAGTCCCGAATCAGAGCTAGAGGACATCTTTAAAGATGTTTAGCCTGATCTGGAGGAATCAAAGAGAATAATAGAACCTTTGAAAATCCCTCAGGAAGAGGAGAAACCTCCTAAACCCGAGCTCAACCCATTACCACCATCCCTAAAATATGCATTTCTGGGAGAAGGTGATACCTTTCCTGTAATCATAAGCTCTACCTTAGAGCCACAGGAAGAGGAAGCACTAATTCAAGTGCTAAGGACACACAAGACAGCTCTTGGGTGGTCCATCAGTAATCTTTAGGGCATTAGCCCAGCCAGATGCATGCACAAGATCCTATTGGAGGGTGATGCTAAGCCAGTGGTCCAACCACAAAGGCGGCTGAATCCAGCCATGAAGGAAGTGGTGCAGAAGGAGGTCACTAAATTGCTAGAGGCTGGGATTATTTATCCTATTTCTGACAGCCCCTGGGTAAGCCCTGTCCAAGTCGTCCCTAAGAAGGGAGGCATGACAGTGGTTCATAATGAAAAAAATGAACTGGTTCCTACAAGAACAGTTACAGGGTGGCGTATGTGTATTGATTATAGAAGGCTCAATACAGCCACCAGAAAGGATCATTTTCCTTTACCATTCATAGACCAGATGCTACAAAGACTAGCAGGTCATGAATACTATTGCTTCCTGGATGGATATTCAGGTTATAATCAAATTGCAGTAGATCCCCAAGATCAGGAGAAAACGGCATTCACATGCCCATCTGGAGTATTTGCATACAGAAGGATGCCATTTGGCCTATGCAATGCACCTGCAACCTTTCAAAGGTGCATGCTCTCAATTTTCTCTGATATGGTGGAAAAATTTCTGGAAGTCTTCATGGATGACTTCTCAGTATTTGGAGACTCATTCAGCTCCTGCCTTAACCATCTAGCACTTGTTCTAAAAAGATGCCAAGAGACTAACTGGTGCACGAAATTGCAATCACACTTTTGCAATCCCGCACAACTAACCAGCAAGTGCACTGGGTCGTCCAAGTAATACCTTGCGTGAGCAAGGGTCGATCCCACGGAGATTGTCGGCTTGAAGCAAGCTATGGTTATCTTGTAAATCTTAGTCAGGATATCAGAAATTATCAGGAGTGATTGTGAAAAGCAAAAGAACATGAAATAAGTACTTGTTATGCAGTAATGGAGAATAGGTTGAGGTTTTGGAGATGCTCCATCTTCTGAATCTCTGCTTTCCTACTGTCTTCTTCATCAAACACGCAAGGCTCCTTCCATGGCAAGTTGTATGTAGGGTTTCACCGTTGTCAGTGGCTACCTCCCATCCTCTCAGTGAAAACGTTCCTATGCTCTGTCACAGCATAGGCTAATCAGCTGTCGGTTCTCGGTCAGGCCGGAATAGAATCCAGTGATTCTTTTGCGTCTGTCACTAACGCCCCGCCTGCTAGGAGTTTGAAGCACGTCACAGTCATTCAATCATTGAATCCTACTCAGAATACCACAGACAAGGTTTAGACCTTCCGGATTCTCTTGAATGCCGCCATCAGTTCTAGCTTATACCACGAAGATTCTGATTAAGGAATCCAAGAGATATCTACTCAATCTAAGGTAGAACGGAGGTGGTTGTCAGGCACACGTTCATAGTTGAGAATATGATGAGTGTCACGGATCATCACATTCATCCGGGTTAAGAACAAGTGATATCTTAGAATGGAAGCAAGCATGATTGAATAAGAAACAGTAGTAATTGCATTAATCCATCAAGACACAGCAGAGCTCCTCACCCCCAACCATGGGGTTTAGAGACTCATACTGTGGAAAGTACACAAAGAAACGTGTAAAGTGTCATGAGGTACAGATACAATGCCAAAAGATCCTATTAATAGTGAACTAGTATCCTAAGGTTTACAAAAATGAGTAAATGACAGAAAAATCCACTTCCGGGCCCACTTGGTGTGTGCTTGGGCTGAGCATTGAAGCTTTCATGTGTAGAGACCTTTTCTGGAGTTAAACGCCAGCTTTCATGCCAGTTTGGGCGTTTAACTCCAAGTTTTATGCCAGTTCCAGCGTTAAACGCTGGAATTTCTGAGGCTGAATTGCCACGCCGGTTTGGGCCATCAAATCTTGGGCAAAGTATGGACTATTATACATTGCTGGAAAGCCCAGGATGTCTACTTTCCAATGCCGTTGAGAGCGCGCCAATTGGGCTTCTGTAGCTCCAGAAAATACACTTCGAGTGCAGGGAGGTCAGAATCCAACAGCATCTGCAGTCCTTTTCAGTCTCTGGATCAGATTTTTGCTCAGGACCCTCAATTTCAGTCAGAAAATACCTGAAATCACAGAAAAACACATAAAATCATAGTAAAGTCCAGAAAAGTGAATTTTAACTAAAAACTAATAAAAATATACTAAAAACTAACTAAAATATACTAAAAACATACTAAAAACAATGCCAAAAAGCGTACAAATTATCCGCTCATCACAACACCAAACTTAAATTGTTGCTTGTCCCCAAGCAACTGAAAATCAAAATAGGATAAAAAGAAGAGAATATACTATAGACTCCAAAATATCAGGGAAATATAGCTCCAATTAGATGAGCGGGACTAGTAACTTTTTGCCTCCGAACAGTTTTGGCAACTCACTCTATCCCTTGAAGTTCAGAATGATTGGCATCTATAAGAACTCAGAACTTAGATAGTGTTATTGATTCTCCTAGTTAAGTATAATGATTCTTGAACATAGCTAGTGTATGAGTCTTGGCTGTGGCCCAAAGCACTCTGTCTTCCAGTATTACCACCGGATACATACATGCCACAAACACATAATTGGGTGAACCTTTTTAGATTGTGACTCAGCTTTGCTAGAGTCCCCAATTAGAGGTGTCCAGGGTTCTTAAGCACACTCTTTTTGCCTTGGTTCACAACTTTATTTCTTTCTTCCTCTTTTTTTTTTTTGAAATTTTTTTTTGTATTCACTGCTTTTTCTTGCTTCAAGAATCACTTTGATGATTTTTCAGATCCTCAATAACAGTTCTCCTTTTCCATCATTCTTTCAAGAGCCAACAATTTTAACATTCTTAAAACAACAAGTTCAAAAGACATATGCACTGTTCAAGCATTCATTCGGAAAACAAAAATTATTGTCACCACATCAAGCTAATTCAACTAGTTTCAAGGATAAATTTCGAAATCCTGTACTTCTTGTTCTTTTGTGATTAAAGCATTTTTCATTTAAGAGAGGTGATGGATTCATAGGACATTCATAGCTTTAAGACATGAATTTTAAATTTTATTAATTATGAATTAAGAACAAGACTCAAAAATAGATATAGGATGAAACTAAATAAAAATAGAAAACAAAACAAAAAAAACGAAAAAAATAGGCTCCTAATGATAGAGGTTTCACAGAGTTAGGACTCAACACCTTGATTTTGAGAAGTGGATGCTCCCTCAGCTTGAGAGGAGAGCTTTTGGCGTTTCATCTCTTGGAGTTCACGCCCCTGCTTCTCTTGTTCCTTCAGCAATTGCAGAGCATGCAGTTCTGATTCTGCTGTTCCTTAAGTTGCTCCATAGTCTCTTGCAACTTGGTGATAGATGCTTCTAGGCTGGCCCAGTAGCCAATTTCAGGAAATTCAGGGAGGAACTCCTGCGCCCTCCTTTTGATAGAGTTGTCTTGAATTTGTCCTTCCATTGACTTCTTAGTGATTGGGTGTTCAATGGGTATGAATTCATCTACTCCCATCTTCACCCCAGCCTCTTTACAGAGCAAGGAGATCAAGCTTGGGTAAGCCAATTTGGCTTCAGTGGAATTCTTATTTGCAATTGTGTAGATCTCACAAGCAATCACATGATGAACCTCCACTTCTTTTCCAAGCATAATGCAATGAATCATCACTGCTCTCTTGATAGTGACCTCAGAAACGGTTGCTAGTGGGCAATATGGAACGCCCAATAAAGTCTAGCCAACCTTGCAATTGGTTTGAGGTCTCCCTCTTGAGTTGGTTTGGGACACCCTTTGAATTGGTTATCCACTTAGTTCCAGGGAGGCATATGTCCTCTAGAACTTGATCCAACCCTTATCTGCTCTCACCATCCTCCTATTAAAGGATTCAGGATCATCTTGCAGTTGAGGGAGTTTGAAGATTTCTCTTATTTTGTCCAGATGGAAGTACATAAACTTTCCCTCTGACCATGGTTCTGTAGGTATGGTAAGCAGTTCCAGTCATTCTCTGCTTATCTGTTAGCCACAGATTTGAGTAGAATTCCTGAACCATGTTCCTTCCAACCTTTATCTCAGGATTGGTTAGAACTTCCCATCCTCTGTTTCGAATTTGCTCTTGGATCCCCGGATATTCATCTTCTTTCAGATCAAATTTCACTTCCGGGATCACTGACCTCAGACCCATTATCTTGTGATAATGGTCTTCATGTTCTTTGGTTAAGAACTTCTCTTGATTCCAAAGATTCTTTGGATTATTCTCTTTCTTTCCTCTTAAATTGGTTTGTTTTCCCTTAGGAGCCATAATCTTGATGAATCTTGGCTTAGTGATCACGGAAAAGCACACCAAACTTAGAGGTTTGGTTGTCCTCAAGCAAAAGAAAGGAAGGAAGAGAGAGAGAGGGAGAGGAAATTCGAATGGTGTGGTGGAATGAGGGAGGACAAACGTGTATTTATAAGGTGGGGAGGGGAGATTTCGAAAAAAAAGAAAAGTTTGAAAAGAGATTTGAAAAGATATGGAAAGAATTTGAGAGAAAGGTGGGTTTTTGAACAATATTTGGAACTGATTTGAAATAGATTTGAAGAATGGCTTTGATTTTTGAAGATTTGAAAGTGAATGATGAATGGTTGAAGTGTGATTTTGTAGAAAAGTATGGGTAAGAAAAGGAAAGTTTGAAAAAATTTGGTTTGAAAACAAAATTGTGGTCCCCCCACCTTTCTGGCGTTAAACGCCCAGAATGGCACCCATTCTGGCGTTTAACGCCCATTTGATGCCCCTTTTGGGCGTTTAACGCCCAGCCAGGTGCCCTGGCTGGCGTTAAACGCCAGAATTCCTTTATCACTGGGCGTTTTTCTAAACGCCCAGGATGCTGCACACCTGGCGTTAAACGCCCAGAATGGTGCCCATTCTGGCGTTTAACGCCCAAAATGGCACCATTCCTGGCGTTAAACGCCCAGAATGATACCCATTCTGGCGTTTAACGCCCAAAATGCCCCTTACTGGCATTTTTTCGCCAGTAAGCTCATTTTCTCTGCTTTTTGAGCTGAATCCTTCTGTAACTCTGTGAATTCCTTCATTTTTGATACTTGCCTCTGTAAGAACAAATCATATAACCTCCTAATGACTGGGTTGCCTCCCAGCAAGCGCTTCTTTACTGTCTTTAGCTGGACCTTCACTGAGAATCATTCAAGTCTCAGTTTTGAGCATTCCTGCTCAAAATTGCCTTCAAGATAATGCTGATTCTCTGTCCATAACAATGAACTTTTTGTCAGAATCATATCCTGAAGCTCAACATATCCATATGGTGAAACTCCTGTAATCACATACAGACCCCTCCACCGGGATTTGAGTTTTCCTGGGAACAGTCTGAGCCTAGAGTTGAAGAGTAGGACTTTTTGTCCTGGCTCAAAGACTCTGGTTGACAACTTCTCGTCATGCCATTTCTTTGCCTTTTCCTTATAAATTTTTGCATTTTCAAAGGCATTGAGTCTGAACTCCTCTAGCTCATTTAGCTGGAGCAATCTCTTTTCACCAGCTAACTGTGCATCCATGTTTAGGAATCTGGTTGCCCAGTAGGCTTTATGTTCCAGTTCCACGGGCAGATGACAGGCCTTCCCATACACCAATTGGTATGGAGAGGTTCCTATAGGAGTCTTGAACGCTGTTCTGTATGCCCACAGAGCATCATCCAAGCTCTTTGCCCAATCCTTTCTTCGGGCTATCACAGTCCATTCCAGGATTCTCTTTAGCTCTCAGTTAGAGACTTCAGCTTGCCCATTTGTCTGTGGATGATACGGAGTTGCCACTTTATGGCTGATTCCATATCTAACCATAGCAGAGTATAGCTGTCTATTGCAGAAATGAGTGCCCCCATCACTGATTAGTACTCTGGGAACACCAAACCTGCTGAAGATGTGTTTCTGGAGAATTTTAGCACGGTCTTTGTATCATTAGTGGGTGTAGCAATTGCTTCTACCCACTTAGATACGTAGTCCACTGCCACCAGAATGTAAGTGTTTGAGTATGATGGTGGGAATGGACCCATGAAGTCAATTCCCCATACATCAAACAATTCTATCTCTAAGATCCCTTGTTGAGGCATGGCATATCCGTGAGGCAAGTTACCAGCTCTTTGGCAACTGTCACAGTTACGCACAAACTCTCGGGAATCTTTATAGAGAGTAGGCCAGTAGAAGCCACATTGGAGGACTTTAGTGGCTGTTTGCTCACTTCCAAAATGCCCTCCATACTGTGATCCATGGCAATGCCATAGGATCTTTTGTGCTTCTTCTCTGGGTACACATCTGCGGATTACTCCGTCTGCACATCTCTTAAAGAGATATGGTTCATCCCAGAGGTAGTACTTGGCATCTGAAATTAATTTCTTTCTTTGCACTTTGCTGTACTCCTGGGGTATGAACCTCACAGCTTTATAATTTGCAATATCTGCAAACCAAGGAGCTTCCTGAATGGCAAAGAGTTGCTCATCTGGGAAAGTCTCAGAGATCTCAGTAGAAGGGAGGGACGCCCCAGCTACTGGTTCTATTCGGGACAGATGATCAGCTACTTGGTTCTCTGTCCCTTTTCTGTCTCTTATTTCTATATCAAACTCTTGCAGAAGCAACACCCATCTTATTAGCCTGGGTTTTGAATCCTGCTTTGTGAGTAAGTATTTAAGAGTAGCATGGTCAGTGTACACAACCACTTTGGATCCCACTAGATAGGATCTAAACTTGTCAATGGCATAGACCACTGCAAGTAATTCTTTTTCTGTGGTTGTGTAGTTCTTCTGTGCGTCATTTAGAACACGGCTAGCATAATAGATGACGTGCAGAAGTTTGTTATGCCTCTGTCCCAACACTGCACCAATGGCATGGTCACTGGCATCACACATTAATTCAAATGGCAATGTCTAATCTGGTGCAGAGATGACTGGTGCTGTGACCAGCTTAGCTTTCAAGGTCTCAAATGCCTGCAGACACTGTGTGTCAAACACAAATGGTGTGTCAGCAGCTAGCAGATTACTCAGAGGTTTTGCAATTTTCGAAAAATCCTTTATGAACCTTCTGTAGAATCCTGCATGCCCCAGAAAGCTTCTGATTGCCTTAACATTGGCAGGTGGTGGTAATTTTTCAATTACCTCTACCTTTGCCTTATCCACCTCTATTCCCCTGCTTGAAATTTTGTGCCCAAGGACGATTCCCTCAGTCACCATAAAGTGACATTTCTCCCAGTTTAAAACCAGGTTAGTCTCTTGGCACCTTTTCAGGACAAGTGCTAGGTGATTAAGACAAGAGCTGAATGAGTCTCCATATACTGAAAAGTCGTCCATGAAGACTTCCAGAAATTTCTCTACCATATCTGAGAAGATAGAGAGCATGCACCTCTGAAAGGTTGCAGGTGCATTGCACAGACCAAAAGGCATCCTCCTATAGGCAAACACGCCAGAAGGGCAAGTGAATGCTGTTTTCTCTTGGTCCTGAGGATCTACTACAATTGGTTGTAGCCTGAATAGCCATCCAAAAGCAGTAATAGTTCATGCCCAGCTAGTCTTTCTAGCATTTGGTCTATGAATGGTAAAGGAAAATGATCCTTTCTGGTGGCTGTATTGAGCCCTCTGTAGTCAATACACATACGCCACCCTGTAACTGTTCTTGTAGGAACCAGTTCATTTTTTTCATTATGAACCACTGTCATGCCTCCCTTTTTGGGGACAACTTGGACAGGGCTCACCCAGGGGCTATCAGAAATAGGATAAATAATCCCAGCCTCTAGTAATTTAGTGACCTCTTTCTGCACCACCTCCTTCATGGCTGGATTTAGCCTCCTTTGTGGTTGGACCACTGGTTTGGCATTATCCTCCAACAGGATCTTGTGCATGCATCTAGCTGGGCTAATACCCTTGAGATCACTTATGGACCACCCAAGAGCTGTCTTGTGTGTTCTTAGCACTTGAATCAGTGCTTCCTCTTCCTGTGGATTTAAAGCAGAGCTTATAATCACTGGAAAGTTTCACCCTCCCAAAATGCATATTTCAGGGAAGGTGGTAGTGGTTTGAGTTCAGGTTGGGAGGCTTATCCTTCTCCTGAGGAATTTTCGAAAATTCCTTTGTTTCCTGTGGTTCTTCTTGATCAGGTTGAGCATCCTTGAAGATGTCTTCAAGCTCTGATTCTAGGCTTTCAGTCATATTGATCTCTTCCACCAAAGAGTCAATGATGTCTGCGCCCATGCAGTCATTTGGTGTGTCTGGATGCTGCATAGCTTTCACAGCATTCAACTTAAACTCTTCTTCATTGACTCTTAGGGTCACTTCCCCTTTTTGTACATCAATGAGAGTCCGTCCAGTTGCTAGGAATGGTCTTCCTAGAATGAGAGTTGCACTCTTGTGCTCCTCCATTTCCAGCACCACAAAGTCAGTTGGAAAGGTAAATGGCCCAACCTTGACAATCATATCCTCTATTATGCCTGATGGATGTTTAATGGAGCCATCAGCAAGTTGGAGGCATATCCTGGTTGGTTTGACTTCTCCAGTCAACCCAAGCTTTCTGATAGTGGATGCAGGTATTAGATTGATGCTTGCTCCAAGATCACATAGGGCTATCTTGGTGCAAGCGCCTTCTAATGTGCATGGTATCAGAAAGCTTCCAGGATCTTGAAGCTTTTCTGGTAAGCTTTTCAAAATGACTGCACTGCATTCTTCAGTGAGAAACACTTTTTCAGTTTCTCTCCAATCCTTCTTATGACTTAAGATTTCCTTCATGAACTTAGCATAAGAAGGTATTTGCTCAAGTGCCTCTGCAAACGGAATCTTTATTTCAAGAGTCCTTAGATAGTCTGCAAAGCGGGCAAATTGCTTATCCTGTTCCGCTTTGCGGAGTTTCTGAGGATAAGGCATCTTGGCTTGATATTCTTCAACCTTAGATGCTGCAGGTTTATTCCTTACAGAAGTGGTTGAAGAAGCCTTTTTAGAGGGATTACTGTCAGCACTCTCAGGTGTCTGATCTTCCTTTGGCGTTTGAACGCCAGGAATGGGTGAAGATTGGGCGTTAAACGCCAACTTCTCTCCCTTTTCTGGCGTTTGAACGCCAGAACTGGGCAAGGAATGGGCGTTTAACGCCAAATTTCCTTCCCTTTCTGGCGTTTGAACGCCAATAACATTCCTCTCTGGGCTCTTACTGTCCTCAGAGGGATTTTGAACAGTGGTTTGGTTATCCTCTGTCAATTGTTCCCTGTTTGGCTTTTTGCTCTTCTGAGCAGTGGTATTCAGTGTCTTCCCACTCCTCAGTTGAACTGCTTGACACTCCTCTGTTATCTGTTTAGATATTTGCTGTTTTGCTTGATTCAATTGCAGTTCTATGTTCTTGTTAGCAACTTTAGTTTCATAGAGCATCTCTTTAAATTCTGCCAACTGTTCTGTCATCAGGAGCAATTATTGATTAAGCTCAATCATCTATTCTTGAGGATTAGGGTCAGTGACTACTGTCATGACTTCCTCATCTGGAGAGAACTCATTGCTAGAATACAAATATTGGTTTCTAGCAACAGTGTCTATAAGCTCTTGAGCTTCTTCAATTGTCTTCCTCATGTGTATAGATCCACCAGCTGAGTGGTCTAAAGACATCTGAGCTTTTTCTGTAAGCCCATAGTAGAAGATGTCTAACTGTACCCATTCTGAAAACATTTCAGAGGGACATTTCCTTAGCATACCTCTATACCTCTCCCAGGCGTTGTAAAGGGATTCATTATCCTCTTGTTTAAAGTCTTGGATGTCCAGCCTTAGCTGTGTCATCCTCTTTGGAGGGTAAAAATGATTCAGGAATTTGTCTGACAATTGTTTCCATGTCTTTATGCTTGCTGTAGGTTGGTTATTTAACCACCTTTTAGCTTGATCTTTTACAGCAAATGGAAACAGTAATAGTCTGTAGACATCCTGATCCACCTCTTTATCATGTACTGTGTCAGCAATTTGTAAGAACTGTGCCAGAAACTCAGTAGGTTCTTCCTGTGGAAGACCGGAATACTGGCAATTTTGCTGCACTATGATAATAAGTTGAGGATTTAGCTCAAAGCTGCTTGCTTTGATGGGAGGTGTACAGATGCTACTCCCATATGCAGCTGTAATGGGGTTAGCATATGACCCCAGAGTCCTTTTGGACTGATCAATCCCACTTATGTCCATAATGGACAAAAGGGAAATGATAATGATTGCAAACAGATAAATTTTGTTTTTTTTTTTGAGTTAATTTTTTGAATTAAACGAAAAAAATAAAATAAAACAAAAGAAAATTAAAATAAAAATTCGAAAATCAAAAAGAAAATAAGATCAAAGCAAATTGAGAACCGAATCAATTAAGTAATTAAAAAGATTTTGAAAATAGCAATTAAAAAGATATGATTGAAAAATTTTTATGAAAAAGATTTGATTTTTGAAAAGAGGAAAGAGAAAAACACAAAAAGACACCAAACTTAAAATTTTTAGAAAATCAAACACTAATTTTCGAAAATTTTAAGAGAAAAACACAAAGAGGACACCAAACTTAGAATTTTTACGGATCAAAAAGGGACTAAGGACATGCAAAATCGAAAATTAAAAGAAAAGTAAAAGCATGCAATTGACACCAAACTTAGAATATGAAACTAGACTCAACTAAATGACTCTAAACCAAATAAAAAAAAAACAGTCCTAATCTAAGCAACAAGATAAGCCGTCAGTTGTCCAAACTCGAACAATCCCCGGCAACGGCGCCAAAAACTTGGTGCACGAAATTGCAATCACACTTTTGCAATCCCGCACAACTAACCAGCAAGTGCACTGGGTCGTCCAAGTAATACCTTGCGTGAGCAAGGGTCGATCCCACGGAGATTGTCGGCTTGAAGCAAGCTATGGTTATCTTGTAAATCTTAGTCAGGATATCAGAAATTATCAGGAGTGATTGTGAAAAGCAAAAGAACATGAAATAAGTACTTGTTATGCAGTAATGGAGAATAGGTTGAGGTTTTGGAGATACTCCATCTTCTGAATCTCTGCTTTCCTACTGTCTTCTTCATCAAACACGCAAGGCTCCTTCCATGGCAAGCTGTATGTAGGGTTTCACCGTTGTTAGTGGCTACCTCCCATCCTCTCAGTGAAAACGTTCCTATGCTCTGTCACAGCATAGGCTAATCAGCTGTCGGTTCTCGGTCAGGCCGGAATAGAATCCAGTGATTCTTTTGCGTTTGTCACTAACGCCCTGCCTGCTAGGAGTTTGAAGCACGTCACAGTCATTCAATCATTGAATCCTACTCAGAATACCACAGACAAGGTTTAGACCTTCCGGATTCTCTTGAATGCCGCCATCAGTTCTAGCTTATACCACGAAGATTCTGATTAAGGAATCCAAGAGATATCTACTCAATCTAAGGTAGAACGGAGGTGGTTATCAGGCACACGTTCATAGTTGAGAATATGATGAGTGTCACGGATCATCACATTCATCCGGGTTAAGAACAAGTGATATCTTAGAATGGAAGCAAGCATGATTGAATAAGAAACAGTAGTAATTGCATTAATCCATCAAGACACAGCAGAGCTCCTCACCCCCAACCATGGGGTTTAGAGACTCATACTGTGGAAAGTACACAAAGAAACGTGTAAAGTGTCATGAGGTACAGATACAATGCCAAAAGATCCTATTAATAGTGAACTAGTATCCTAAGGTTTACAGAAATGAGTAAATGACAGAAAAATCCACTTCCGGGCCCACTTGGTGTGTGCTTGGGCTGAGCATTGAAGCTTTCATGTGTAGAGACCTTTTCTGGAGTTAAACGCCAGCTTTCATGCCAGTTTGGGCGTTTAACTCCAACTTTTATGCCAGTTCCAGCGTTAAACGCTGGAATTTCTGAGGCTGAATTGCCACGCCGGTTTGGGCCATCAAATCTTGGGTAAAGTATGGACTATTATACATTGCTGGAAAGCCCAGGATGTCTACTTTCCAATGCCGTTGAGAGCGCGCCAATTGGGCTTCTGTAGCTCCAGAAAATCCACTTCGAGTGCAGGGAGGTCAGAATCCAACAGCATCTGCAGTCCTTTTCAGTCTCTGAATCAGATTTTTGCTCAGGACCCTCAATTTCAGTCAGAAAATACCTGAAATCACAGAAAAACACATAAAATCATAGTAAAGTCCAGAAAAGTGAATTTTAACTAAAAACTAATAAAAATATACTAAAAACTAACTAAAATATACTAAAAACATACTAAAAACAATGCCAAAAAGCGTACAAATTATCCGCTCATCACTAACCTTGTTTTAAATTAGGAGAAGTATCACTTTATGGTGATGGAAGGAATTGTCCTTGGGCACAAAATTTCGAACAAGGGAATAGAGGTGGATCAAGCTAAAGTAGAGGTAATTGAAAAATTACCACCACCTGCCAATGTTAAGGCAATCAGAAGCTTTCTGGGGCATGCAGGATTCTATAGGAGGTTTATAAAGGATTTTTTGAAAATCGCCAAACCTCTAAGCAACCTGTTAGCTGCTGACACGCCATTTGTCTTTGATAAAGAGTGTCTGCAGGCATTTGAGACTCTGAAAGCTAAATTGGTCACTACACCAATAATCTCTGCACCAAACTGGACATTGCCATTTGAATTAATGTGTGATGCCAGTGACCATGCCATTGGTGCAGTGTTGGGACAGAGGCATGATAAGCTTCTGCACGTCATTTACTATGCCAGTCGTGTTCTAAATGACGCACAGAAGAATTACACAACCACAGAAAAGGAGTTGCTTGCAGTGGTTTACGCCATTGACAAGTTTAGATCCTATTTAGTAGGATCAAAAGTGATTGTGTACACTGATCATGCTGCTCTTAAATATCTACTCACAAAGCAGGATTCAAAACCCAGACTCATCAGATGGGTGTTGCTTCTGCAAGAGTTTGATATAGAAATAAGAGACAGAAAAGGGACAGAAAACCAAGTGGCAGATCACCTGTCCCGAATAGAACCAGTAGAAGGGGCGTCCCTCCCTCTCACTGAGATCTCTGAAACCTTTTCGGATGAGCAACTCTTTGCCATCCAGGAAGTACCATGGTTTGCAGACATTGCAAACTACAAGGCAGTGAGATTCATACCCAAAGAGTACAGTAGGCAGCAATCAAAGAAATTGATCACAGATGCAAAGTACTATCTTTGGGATGAACCATATCTCTTCAAGAGATGTGCAGACGGAGTAATCCATAGATGTGTGCCTAAAGAAGAAGCGCAGAAGATCCTTTGGCACTGCCATGGATCACAGTATGGAGGACATTTTGGAAGTGAGCGAACCGCCACAAGAGTCCTCCAATGTGGCTTCTACTGGCCTACTCTCTATAAAGATTTCTGAGTGTTTGTACTTAATTGTGACAGTTGCCAAAGATCTGGCAATATGCCTCACAGTTACGCCATGCCTCAACAAGGGGTCTTGGAGATTGAGTTGTTTGATGTATGGGGTATTGACTTCATGGGACCTTTCCCACCATCATACTCAAACACTTATATTCTGGTGGCAGTGGATTATGTATCCAAATGGGTGGAGGCTATTGCAACACCCACCAATGACACTAAAACAATGTTAAAATTCCTCCAGAAACACATCTTCAGCAGATTTGGTACCCCTAGAGTATTAATTAGTGATGGGGGCACTCATTTCTGCAATAAACAGCTTTACTCTGCTTTAGTTCGTTATGGAGTTAGCCACAGGGTAGCCACTCCATACCATCCACAGACTAATGGGCAAGCTGAAGTCTCAAATAGAGAACTCAAAAGAATCCTGGAACGGACTGTAATTAACCGTAGAAGGAATTGGGCAAGAAGCTTGGATGATGCTCTGTGGGCATATAGAACAGCATTCAAGACCCCTATAGGGACCTCTCCATACCAGCTTGTGTATGGAAAGGCATGTCACTTGCCAGTGGAACTGGAACACAAGGCTTACTGGGCAACCAGATTCCTAAACCTTGATGTCAAGTTAGCTAGAGAAAAACGATTGCTCCAGTTAAATGAGCTAGAGGAATTTAGACTCAATGCTTTCGAGAATGCAAAAATATACAAAGAGAAAGCAAAAAGATGGCATGATAAGAAATTGTCATCCAGAGTCTTTGAGCCAGGGCAGAAAGTTCTGCTATTTAATTCTAGGCCCAAATTATTCCCCGGGAAATTGAAGTCCCGGTGGAGAGGTCCATATGTGATCACAAGCATATCACCATATGGATACGTAGAGCTTCAGGATAATGACTCTAATAAAAAGTTCATTGTTAATGGACAGAGAGTCAAACATTATCTTGAAGGCAATTTTGAGCAAGAATGCTCAAAACTAAGGCTTGATTAAAGCTCAGTAATAGTCCAGCTAATGACAATAAAGAAGCGCTTGCTGGGAGGCAACCCCGCCATTTACAAAATTTAATTTTATTTGTTTTTGTTAATTAATTGATTTTTACAGGTATATGTCAAAGTATCTTCAAGGTAAAATAGCAATTGCTTGAATTCACAGAGTTACAGGGGAATTTGGAAGTTCACTGGCGAAAAAAAAAGCCAGTGAGAAACATTTTGGGCGTTGAACGCCCAAAAGAAGCACCCACTGGGCGTTCAACGCCAGTAAGGGTAGCCATCTGGGCGTTAAACGCCAGAAAAGAGCATCTTCTGGGCGTTAAACGCCAGAAAGAAGCACCTTCTGGGCGTTTAACGCCAGATTGACAGCGTCCTGGGCGTTCAGAAAAATGCCCAGTGACAAAGGACTTCCTGGCGTTCAACGCCAGAAAGAAGCAACAGTTGGGCATTGAACGCCCAGGAGAAGCAGCAATTGGGCGTTAAACGCCCAAAACAAGCAGCATTTGGGCGTTTAACGCCAGGATGGTGGGGAGGAGGTAAAATTCGTTTTTCTTCACAAAATTTCTAATTTTTATGTTTCAATTCATGATTTCTTGCATAAACATGTTTCAAAATATCATCCTTCAATTTCAAAATAGTTTTCTAAGAACCCTAATTTCTAAAATCCCTTTTTTCAAAAATATCAAATGTATCTTAATTCATAAACACAAATCTTTTTCTAATCCAATTCTTTTTCAAATCTTTTTAATTTCTTCTCATATCTTTTTCAACTCATCTTATCTTTTTTTCGAAACTGCCTCTCCTTCTATTCCTCTCCTTTCCTTTCTTTTGCTTGAGGACAAGCAAACCTCTAAGTTTGGTGTGATCTGCCATGATCACTGAGCTAAAACTCATTAAGATCATGGCACCTAAGGGAACAGGAAGAGCATGGATGTGAACTTAAGGGAGCTGAAGCGTCAGAAATTAATTCTTGAAGGCACCCCACAGACTAGAGGAACATCCACTTCCCAAAATACAGGTTGTTAAGTTCTAATTTTAAGCTTTAACTCTGTGATAGTATTTTTATAGAAATTTACCTTAGAAGTTATATAGGAGTAGTAGTAATTAGTATCTCTATTTTGATTTTATCTCCAATTAAGCTATAATTTATTTTTCTCATCATCATCAAACATGAATAAAATAGTAGATAATTAGAATAAAGAAGTAATTTATTTTTTTGAGTTCTTAATAATAAAAATTATAATTAACTATATGTGGTGGAAATACTTTCTGTTCTCTGAATGAATGCTTGAACAGTGCATAATATTTTTTTCTTGAATTTTATGAATATTGGCTCCTGAAAGAATGAGGAACACGAAAAATATTATTGATGATCTGAAAAATCATGAATTTGATTCTTGAAGGAAGAGAAAGCAGTGAAAAAAAAATTGCAAGAAATCATTGGATCAAGAAAAGGAATAAAAGCCAACAGCCCTTAAAATCAAAAGGCAAGGGTGAAAATGATCCAAGGCTTTGAGCATCAGTGGATAGGAGGGCCCAAGGAAATAGTTCCAGGCCTAAGCGGCTAAATCAAGTTGTCCCTAACCATGTGCTTGTGTCACGAAGGCCCAAGTGAAAAGCTTGAGACTGAGTGGTTAAAGTCGTGATCCAAAGCAAAAAGAGTGTGCTTAAGAGCTCTGGACACCTCTAACTGGGGACTCTAGCAAAGCAGAGTTACAATCTGAAAAGGGTTCACCCAGTCATGTGTCTGTGGCATTTGTGTATCCGGTGGTAATACTGGAAAACAAAGTGCTTAGGGCCACGGCCAAGACTCATAAAAGTAGCTGTGTTCAAGAATCAACATACTTAACTAGGAAAATCAATAATACTATCTGAATTCTGAGTTCCTATGGATGCCAATCATTCTGAATTTCAAAGGATAAAGTGAGATGCCAAAACTGTTTGGAAGCAAAAAGCTACTAGCCCCGCTCATCTAATTAGAATCTGGGCTTCACTTAAAACTCTGAGATATTATTGCTTCTTGATTTCTTTTTATCCTCTTTTATTCATCTAGTTGCTTGGGGACAAGCAACAGTTTAAGTTTGGTGTTGTGATGAGCGGATATTTTATACACTTTTTGGGGGTATTTTCATGTAGATTTTAGTATGTTTTAATTGGTTTTTAGTAGAATATTACTAGTTTTTAGGCAAAAATCATATTTCTGGATTTTACTATGAGTTTTTGTGTTTTTCTGTGATTTCAGGTATTTTCTGGCTGAAATTGAGGGAGCTGAGCAAAAATCTGAGTTAGGCTGAAAAAGGACTGCTGATGCTGTTGGATCCTGACCTCCCTGCACTCGAAATAGATTTTCTGGAGCTATAGGAGTCCAATTGGCGCTCTCTCAACGGCGTTAGAAAGTAGACATCCAGGGCTTTCCATCAACATATAATAGTCCATACTTTGCGCAAAGATAAATGACGTAACTTGGCGTTGAACGCCAAGTACATGCTGTTGTCTGGAGTTAAACGCCAGAAACACGTCATGATCCGGAGTTGAACGCCCAAAACACGTTATAACTTGGAGTTCAACTCCAAGAAAAGCCTCAGTTCGTGGATAGCTTTAGTCTCAGCCCCAGCACACACCAAGTGGGCCCCAGAAGTGGATTTCTGCACCAATTATCTTAGTTTACTCATATTCTGTAAACCTAGGTTACTAGTTTACTATTTAAACAACTTTTATAGACTTATCTTGTACCTCATGACATTTTCAGATCTGAATTTTATACACTTTGACGGCATGAGTCTCTAAACTCCATTGTTGGGGGTGAGGAGCTCTGCAGCGTCTCGATGAATTAATGCAATTGTTTTTATTTCTTCACTCAAACGTTCGTATGCTCCTATCTAAGATGTTCATTCGCGCTTAATTATGGAGAAGGTGATGATCCGTGACACTCATCACCTTCCTCAACTCATGAATGCGTGCCTGACAAACACCTCCGTTATACATCAGATTGAATGAGCTTCTCTTAGATTCTTTAATCAGAATCTTCGTGGTATAAGCTAGAATTGATGGCGGCCATTCTTGAGGATCCGGAAAGTCTAAACCTTGTCTGTGGTATTCTGAGTAGGATTCAAGGATTGAATGGCTGTGACGAGCTTCAAACTCGCGATTGCTGGGCGTGATGACAAACGCAAAAGGATCAATGGATCCTATTCCAACATGATCGAGAACCAACAGCTGATTAGCCGTGCTGTGACAGAGCATCTGGACCGTTTTCACTGAGAGGATGGGAAGTAGCCACTGACAATGGTAACACCCTACATACAGCTTGCCGTAGACGGGCTTTACAAACAATTGAGTTGAATATTACATTGCAGAAATTCAGAGGACAAAGCATCTCCAAAACTCCAACATATTCCCCATTACTGCACAACAAGTAACGATTTTATTCTCCATTATTAAAGTAACAACTATTTATTTTATGCCCTTTTTACTTTATACGAGGCTAAAGAATCTTATTGGTATCCTGACTAAGATTAATAAAATAAACATAGCTTGCTTCAATCCAACAATCTCCGTGGGATTCGACCCTTACTCACGTAAGGTATTACTTGGACGACCCAGTGCACTTGCTGGTTAGCTGTGAGGATTGCAAAAAGTGTGATTGTAATTTTGTACACCACTTAACCTTAGCCAAAGAGGTCGAAGCAACAAGACTTGAAGTCAACAGCAACTCCTAAGTCGTGACTTCTCAACTGAATGGAACCTACCAGGCCAGGGACCCTTTAATACAAAAGTATTTAGAGAAGACAAAAAGGCTATGTAAGGGCTTTGAGGAGGTAGTGGTCCAACATGTTCTAAGGGAGTGAAATGCTAAAGCCGATTTCTTGTCAAAATTGGCAAGCACCAAGCCTGAAGCGGGAAACCGCTCTCTCATCCAGGGTTTGGTGAAGGAACCATCGATGACCCTCTACTTGGCCCTGGTCCCAGACCCTCTCTCTTGGATCAGCCCAATCCAGTGCTTCCTCAAAGATGGGGCGCTCCCCGGAGATGAAAAAGAGGCCAAGGCAATAAGGAGAGAAGTTTCTAAGTACGTAGTAATACAAGGCTAGTTGTACAAATGAGGATTTAATCAGCCCCTTTTGAAATATTTGTGTCCTGACCAAGTAGACTACATCTTAAGTGAGGTTCATGAAGGGTGCTGCGGGCACCACATTGGAGGAAAGACGTTAGCCAAGAAGCTTGTTAGAGCCGAGTATTATTGGCCTGCGATGATGGCAGATGCCCAGGTGTTCTTAATGAAATGCAAGAAATGCCATGAGAATGAGAATTTCCACAAGGCCCTAGCAGAAGAGTTAAGTTCCTTGATGGCTTTCCGACCTTTTTCCCAGTAGGGAATCAACCTCTTGGGGCCGTTCCTGGTAGCCCCTAGGACAAGTCAAGTACCTCATTGTGGCCATTGTTTATTACATGAAGTGGATGGAGGTGGAGCTATTAGCTAGCATATCCTCTGCAATTTGTCAAAAATTTCTTTGGAGGCAAGTCATCGCTATGTTTGGAATACCGGAGGTTGTGGTCTCGGACAATGGGACACAATTTTCTGATAAGAAGTTTGGGGAGTTCTTAACTGGATTAGAGATCAAGAAGAAATTTTCCTCGGTGGAACACCTCCAGAGTAACGAGCAATCCAAGGCAGCTAAAAAAATTATCCTTAGTGGATTAAAGAAGCATCTTGACCAAAGAAAGGGCTCTTGGGCTAACGAGTTGGCCTCTGTTTTATGGTTCTATAGGACAACGCCGCAATTCTTCACCAGGGAGACACCTTTATGGCTTACCTACAGTGTTGACGCGGTTATCCCTATGGAGATTAGAGAACCAAGTCCAAGGTTGATCCTAGGTGGAGGTAGTGAAGCGATCGAAAAAGACTTAATTGACGAAACAAGGGAGATGACCCACTTGTCGGAAGCGGCATTGAAATAGAGGATAGCCTTGCGTTACAATCGCAAGGTTCTAAATAGGAGCTTTGAAGAGGGTGATCTAGTGGTGCAGTATAACGACATTGGCCCATTAACTCCAGGAGAAGGCAAGCTAGAAGCCAATTGGGAAGGACCATAAAGGGTAAGAGAAGTTCTCAGAAAATGCGCCTATAAGCTAGAGCGGTTGGATATCCTCTGCAAATTGTCAAAAATTTCTCTGGAGGCAAGTCATCGCTATGTTTGGAATACCGGAGGTTGTGGTCTCGGACAATGGGACACAATTTTCCGATAAGAAGTTTGGGGAGTTCTTAACTGGATTAGAGATCAAGAAGAAATTTTCCTCGGTGGAACACCCCCAGAGTAACGAGCAATCCAAGGCAGCAAAAAAAATTATCCTTAGTGGATTAAAGAAGTATCTTGACCAAAGAAAGGGCTCTTGGGCTAACAAGTTGGCCTCTGTTTTATGGTTCTATAGGACAACGCCGCAATTCTCCACCAGGGAGACACCTTTATGGCTTACCTACAGTGTTGACGCGATTATCCCTATGGAGATTAGAGAACCAAGTCCAAGGTTGATCCTAGGTGGAGGTAGTGAAGCGATTGAAAAAGACTTAATTGACGAAACAAGGGAGATGACCCACTTGTCGGAAGCGGCATTGAAATAGAGGATAGCCTTGCGTTACAATCGCAAGGTTCTAAATAGGAGCTTTAAAGAGGGTGATCTAGTGTTGCAGCATAACGACATTAGCCCATTAACTCCAGGAGAAGGCAAGCTAGAAGCCAATTGGGAAGGACCATAAAGGGTAAGAGAAGTTCTCAGAAAATGCGCCTATAAACTAGAGCGGTTGGATAGGAAAGAGGTTCTAAAAACTTGGAATGTGGCAAAGTTGAAGATATTTTACTTTTAAAGGCCAACATCCCGACTTGACGGTTATTCTTCACCCCTATTTCAATTTATTGCCACCCTTTACTTTACCATTCCTTTGTTAGATGCTTTTTGTTCTTTGAAAATACTTGTTACAAAGAACTCCTGTATTTTCATATGGTCATCATAAAGGAGGCACTCTTTTCCCTAGCCCTCTATGCAAGATAGCGGTGAGGGATTTTGATGAGGCCCATTATTAACAGCGAATTGATTAAATTTATTCTCGTTAATTTTCATCAAGTTGTAAAAATAGAAGCTCGGGAGTAATCACCCCAAGCACCACGACACCACAACGAGCGAATATCCAATAAATAAGTAAAAGACATATAACTACCTAAAGTGACAAGAATGATTCCAAGAATCAAAAGCATTAAAATGGTAGTTCGGAATGGCACCATATCGGCCCGGTAACAAGCTAAAACTTGTTTTAAACATAAAGGTCATAACAACGGCCTAGCAAGAAAGCAAGAAAATAAATTTCTCGCTACAAAAAGAGGGTATCACATCGGCCCATTAGTTGAAAGAGTATAACAGATATAAAAGAAAAGTACAAGTTATGTAGCTCTTCACTTCCTCGGGATATCAACAATCTTTCCATCTTGGATCATCTTGAAAGCTCCAATGGCCAAGGTGTCAAAGTCAGGAGTGAGGAGGGAGACTTGATCTTTGATCGCCTCTTCGGTAGCTTGGATAGTTTCTTGGGTGTCCTTGACAATCTCTTTATTCTTTTTCTTCATCACTAAGGCCTCCTGTTTAGCAAGATCGGTCGTCCTCTTGGCCTCAGCAAGCTTCTCCTCCAACTCCTTCACTTTCCCCTCTGCCATGATGACCTGACCACGGGCAGTGTTGAGATCACGGGAAAGTGAAAGGTTACGTTCGACCAACCGATTGATCTCGACAGCGTTCTCCCTGGATTTTCTCTCTTCGTCGACAAGTCGGATCTTAAGAGATTCTTCTTTGGCCTTCAAGTTGGTAACATCCTTCTGGGCAATCCTAAGTTTCTCCTTCAAGACTTGACCTTGCGCCAATACAAGCTTGACCTTCAAGTTTTTAACATCCTTTGGTAAGTCCACCTGGCCTGTTGATGAGCGGATATTTTATACGCTTTTTGGGGGTAATTTCATGTAGATTTTAGCATGTTTTAATTAGTTTTTAGTAGAATATTATTAGTTTTTAGGCAAAAATCATATTTCTGGACTTTACTATGAGTTTGTGTGTTTTTCTGTGATTTCAGATATTTTCTGGCTGAAATTGAGGGAGCTGAGCAAAAATCTGAGTTAGGCTGAAAAAGGACTGCTGATGTTGTTGGATTCTGACCTCCCTGCACTCGAAATGGATTTTCTGGAGCTACAAGAGTCTAATTGGCGCGCTCTTAACGGCGTTGGAAAGTAGACATCCAGGACTTTCTAGCAATATATAATGGTTCATACTTTGCGCGAAGATAGATGACGTAAACTGGCGTTCAACGCTAGTATCATGCTGCTGTCTGGCGTCCAGCGCCAGAAACAGGTTACAAGCTGGAGTTCAACGCTAGAAACAGGTTACAACCTGGCGTTGAACGCCCAAAACAGCCCCAGGCACGTGAGAAGCTTAAGTCTCAGCCCCAGCACACACCAAGTGGGCCCCAGAAGTGGATTTCTGCACTATCTATCATAGTTTACTCATTTTCTGTAAACCTAGGTTACTAGTTTACTATTTAAACAACTTTTAGAGATTTACTTTGCATCTTATGACGTCTATAGAATTGGATTTTATATTCCTTGGCAGCATGAGTCTCTAAACTCCATTGTTGGGGGTGAGGAGCTCTGCAGCGTCTCGATGAATTAATGCAATTGTTTTTATTTCTCCATTCAAACGTGTGTGTTCCCATCTAAGATGTTCATTCGCGCTTAATTATGAAGAAGGTGATGATCTGTGACACTCATCACCTTCCTCAATCCATGAACGTGTGCCTGACAACCATCTCCGTTCTACATCAGATTGAATGAGCTTCTCTTAGATTCCTTAATCAGAATCTTCGTGGTATAAGCTAGAATTGATGGCGGCCACTCTTGAGGATCCGGAAAGTCTAAACCTTGTCTGTGGTATTCCGAGTAGGATTCAAGGATTGAATGGCTGTGACGAGCTTCAAACTCGCGATTGCTGGGTGTGATGACAAACGCAAAAGGATCAATGGATCCTATTCCAACATGATCGAGAACCAACAGCTGATTAGCCGTGCTGTGACAGAGCATCTGGACCGTTTTCACTGAGAGGATGGGAGGTAGCCACTGACAATGGTGACACCCTACATACAGCTTGCCATGGAGGGAACTTTGCACTTTTCCATGGATGGAATATTACATTACAGAAATTCAGAAGACAAAGCATCTCCAAAACTCCAACATATTCTCCATTACTACATTACAAGTAATTAATTCACGCTCTTTTATTTTTCTAATAATTCAAACTGATAATTTTAATTGAAATCCTGACTAAGAATAATAAAATAAACATAGCTTGCTTCAAACCAATAATCTCCGTGGGATCGACCCTTACTCACGTAAAGTATTACTTGGACGACCCAGTGCACTTGCTGGTTAGTTGTGCGGATTGCAAAAGTGTGATTGCAATTTCGTGCACCAAGTTTTTGGCGCCGTTGCCGGGGATTGTTCGAGTTTGAACAACTAAAGGTTTATTTTATTTCTTAGATTAGGAAGATTTTGGCAATTGGATCAGAGTCTTTTATTTTCTTTTCAAAAATATTATTTTTCTTTATTAATTTTTTTATTTTTCTTTGAGTCTAGTGTCTTGTTATAAGTTTGATGTCAATTGCATATTTTATATTTTTCTTTAAAATTTTCGTATTAGTGTTCTTTGTTCTTCCTTGATCTTCAAGTTGTTCTTGTTTACTTTTCTTGTTTGATCTTTAATTTTTCTTGTTCTGTGTCTTTTCTTGTTTCACTTGTGTTCTTTTTAAAGCATTAATCTTCAAAAAGGAATATACCTATTTAGAACAAGTGTTACATTTACTCTCAATTGGCTAGAGCGTTGGTCTATGTTCTTGACAATTGGGCATCTTCTTTTTAAAATCTTTTTTCAAAAATAATTTTTCTTGATTTAATCTTGTGCCAAACTTTAAGTTTGGTGTTTTCTTGTTAATCTTTTCATAATTTTCGAAAATTTTATTAAAGTCTTCTAAAAATTTTAAGTTTGGTGTTCTTTCTTTTGTTCTTGGTGTTCTTGTGAATCTTCAAGGTGTTCTTGAGTCTTTCTTGTGTTTTGATCTTAAAATTTTTAAGTTTGGTGTTCCTTGGTGTTTTTCCTCCAAAATTTTCGAAAATAAGGAGCATTAGATCTAAAAATTTTAAGTCTTGTGTCTTTTATGTGTTTTTCTCTTTCATCATAAAATTCAAAATTCAAAAAATAATATATCTTTTCTAACTAATTTTAAACTATATTTTCGAAATTTTTATATAAAAATTCAAATTTCAATCTCAAAATTTTTCAATTCTTATCTTTTTAAGTTTTAAAAAAAAGATATTTTTAATATATATTTTATTACCTTTTTCAAAAATATCCTAACCACTTTCTCTTTTTCATCAAATTTTTTGAAAATCTTCATAAGCTTTTTCAAATTTTTATAAATTTTAATTTTTAATTTTCTTTCTTTATTGATTTTATTTTTATTTCGGTTTTTGTCTTATTTTATTATTTCGAAAATTATTCTTATAATAAAATAGACAATATCAACATCTATACCATCTCCCTTGCTCCATCATGGAACTAAGTAGAAATGAGCAGTCCAGGAGGATTCTGGGGTCATATGCTAACCCCACTACTGCTTCATATGGGAGCAGTATCTGTATACCCCCCATTGGAGTTAGTAGCTTTGAGTTGAATCCTTAGCTCATTATCATGGTGCAGCAAAGCTGCCAGTATTCCGGTCTTCCACATGAAGAACCTACAGAGTTTCTGGCACAATTTTTACAAATTGCTGACACAGTACATGATAAGGAAGTAGATCAAGATTTCTACAGATTATTACTGTTTCCATTTGCTGTAAAAGATCAAGCTAAGAGGTGGTTAAATAACCAACCTAAGAACAGCATAAAGACATGGAAACAGCTGTCAGAAAAATTCCTGAATCACTATTTTCCTCCAAAATGGATGACACAGCTAAGGCTAAGCATCCAAAGCTTCAAACAAGGAGATAATGAATCCCTTTATGATGCCTGGGAGAGATACAGAGAGATGCTAAGAAAATGCCCCTCTGAGATGTTTTCAGAGTGGGTGCAATTAGACATCTTCTACTATGGGCTTACAGAAAAAGCTCAGATTTCTCTAGATCACTCAGCTGGTGGATCTATACATAGGAGAAAAACAATTGAAGAAGCTCAAGAGCTTATTGATACAGTTGCCAGAAATCAGCATCTGTACCTAAGCAGTGAATCTTCCATGAAAGAAGAAGCTAAAACAGTAACTGTTGAACTCAGTCATGTAGATCAGGCTAATGAATTCAATCAGCAATTAGACTTTCTAACTCAGCAGCTAGCCGAATTCAAGGAAATACTACAGGAAACAAGAATGGCTAACAGGAATATGGAAGTACAGTTAAAGCAAACAGAAAAGCAACTGTCAAAACAAATAACAGAAGAATGCCAAGCAGTTCAATTAAGAAGTGGGAAAACATTAAATACCTCACTTCAAAGCAGCAGGAAGCCAAGAAATGAACAAATGGCTACTCAAAATCCCTCTGAGGACAATCAGAGCCCAGAGAGGAATAATGCTGGCGCTGAACGCCTAGACCATGCTCATTCCTGGCATTCAACGCCAGAAACAAGCATGAATCCGGCGTTGAACGCCTAAAGGGAGCACAGTTCTGGCGTTCGGACGACAGTAACAGATAAGGAGTTGGCGTCTAACGCCACTCCAGCTTCCACCCCTGGCATTCAAACGCCAGTGGGAGATCAGTCACATACAAGTGCTGATAACAACCCTTCTAAAAGGGCTTCCCAACCCACTTCTACAGGTAATAAACCTGCAGCAACTAAGGTTGAGGAATACAAAGCCAAAATGCCTTATCCTCAAATACTCCGCCAAGCGGAATAGGATAAGCAATTTGCCCGCTTTGCAGACTATCTCAGGACTCTTGAAATAAAGATTCCGTTTGCAGAAGCACTTGAGCAAATACCCTCTTATGCCAAGTTCATGAAAGAGATCTTAAGTCATAAGAAGGATTGGAGGGAAACTGAAAAAGTTTACCTCACTGAAGAATGCAGTGCAGTTATCCTGGAAAGCTTACCTGAGAAGCTTAAAGATCCCGGAAGCTTTATGATACCATGCACATTAGAGGGTACTTGTACCAAGCAGGCTCTATGTGATCTTGGGGCAAGTATCAACTTAATACCTGCATCTATTATCACAAAGCTTGGTTTGACTGAAGAAGTCAAACCAACCCGGATTTGTCTTCAACTTGCTGATGGCTCCATTAAATACCCATCAGGCGTGATTGAAGACATTATTGTCAAGGTTGGGCCATTTGCCTTTCCTACTGACTTTGTGGTGCTGGAAATGGAGGAGCACAAGAGTGCAACTCTCATTCTAGGAAGACCTTTCCTAGCAACTGGCCGAACCCTCATTGACGTCCAAAAAGGGGAAGTAACCCTGAGAGTCAATGAGGAGAAGTTCAAGTTGAATGTTGCCAAAGCCATGCAACATCCAGACACCCCAGATGACTGCATGAGTGTTGATATCATTGACTCTCTGGTAAGAGAGGTCAATATGGCTGAGAGTCTCGAATCAGAGCTAAAGGACATCTTTAAAGATGTTCAGCCTGATTTGGAGGAATCAGAGAGAATAATAGAACCTCTGAAAATCCCTCAGGAAGAGGAGAAACCTCCCAAACCCGAGCTCAAACCATTACCACCATCCCTGAAATATGCATTTCTGGGAGAAGGTGATACCTTTCTTGTAATCATAAGCTCTACCTTAGAGCCACAGGAAGAGGAAGCACTAATTCAAGTGCTAAGGACACACAAGACAGCTCTTGGGTGGTCCATCAGTGATCCTAAGGGCATTAGCGCAGCCAGATGCATGCACAAGATCCTATTGGAAGGTGACGCCAAGCCAGTGGTCCAACCACAAAGGCGGCTGAATCCAGCCATGAAGGAAGTTGTGAAGAAGGAGGTCACTAAATTACTAGAGGCTGGGATTATTTATCCTATTTCTGATAGCCCCTGGGTAAGCCCTGTCCAAGTCGTCCCTAAGAAGGGAGGCATGACAGTGGTTCACAATGAAAAAAATGAACTGGTTCCTACAAGAACAGTTACAGGGTGACGTATGTGTATTGATTATAGAAGGCTCAATACAGCCACCAGAAAGGATCATTTTCCTTTACCATTCATAGACCAGATGCTAGAAAGACTAGCAGGTCATGAATACTACTGCTTCCTGGATGGATATTCAGGTTATAATCAAATTGCAGTAGATCCTCAGGATCAAGAGAAAATGGCATTCACATGCCCCTCTGGAGTATTTGCATACAGAAGGATGCCATTTGGCTTGTGCAATGCACCTGCAACCTTTCAAAGGTGCATGCTCTCTATCTTCTCTGATATGGTAGAGAAGTTTCTGGAAGTCTTCATGGATGACTTTTCAGTATTTGGAGACTCATTCAGCTCCTGCCTTAACCATTTAGCACTTGTTCTGAAAAGATGCCAAGAGACCAACCTAGTTTTAAACAGGGAAAAATATCACTTTATAGTGACTGAAGGGATTGTCCTTGGGCATAAAATTTCAAACAAGGGAATAGAGGTGGATCAAGCTAAAGTTGAAGTAATTGAAAAATTACCACCACCTGCCAATGTTAAGGCAATCAGAAGCTTTCTGGTGCATGCAGGATTCTATAGGAGGTTTATAAAGGATTTTTCAAAAATTGCAAAACCTCTGAGCAATCTACTAGCTGTTGACATGCCATTTGTGTTTGACACAAAGTGTCTGCAGGTGTTTGAGACCCTGAAAGCTAAGCTGGTCACAGCACCAGTTATTTCTGCACCAGACTGGACATTACCCTTTGAACTAATGTGTGATGCCAGTGACCATACCATTGGTGCAGTATTAGGACAGAGGCATAACAAGCTTCTGCATGTCATTTATTATGCTAGCAGTGTTTTAAATGATGCCCAGAAAAATTACATAACCACAGAAAAAGAATTACTTGCAGTGGTTTATGCCATTGACAAGTTTAGATCCTACTTAGTAGGATCAAAAGTGATTGTGTACACTAACCATGCTGCTCTTAAATATCTACTCACAAAGCAGGATTCAAAGCCCAGGCTCATAAGATGGGTGTTGCTTCTGCAAGAGTTTGATATAGAAATAAGAGGCAGAAAAGGAACAGAGAATCAAGTAGCTGATCACCTGTCCCGGATAGAACCAGTAGCAGGAGCATCCCTCCCTCCTACTGAGATCTCTGAAACCTTTCCGGATGAGCAATTGTTTGCTGTTCAGGAAGCTCTGTGGTTTGCAGACATTGCAAACTATAAGACACAAGGTTCTCCTTTTGTAACCATGGAGAGGAAGCATGAAAAGCTTCTCTCACTGCAGAGTCAACCAAAGCCCCCACAGTCCAACTCTAAGTTTGGTGTTGGGAGGCCACAACCAAACTCTAAGTTTGGTGTTGAACCCCGACATTCAAACTCTAAGTTTGATGTTGGAAGGTCCCAACCTTGCTCTGATTATCTGTGAGACTCCATGAGAGCTCACTGTCCAGCTAAGGACAATAAAGAAGCGCTTGCTGGGAGGCAACCCAGCCATTCACAAAATTTAATTTTATTTGTTTTTGCTAATTAATTTTTACAGGTATATGTCAAAGTATCTTCAAAAGATAAAATAGCAATTGATTGGATTCACAGAGTTACAAGGGAATTTGGAAGCTCACTGGCGTGAAAAAGCCAGTAAGAAACATTTTGGACGTTGAACGCCCAAAAGAAGCACCCACTAGGCGTTCAATGCCAGTAAGGGTAGCCATCTGGGCGTTAAACGCCAGAAAGGAGCATCTTCCGGGCGTTGAACGCCAGAAAGAAGCACCTTCTAGGCGTTTAACGCCAGATTGACAGCGTCCTGGGCGTTTAACGCCAGAAAGAAGCACCTTCTAGGCGTTCAACGCCAGAAAGAAGCAACAGCTGGGCGTTGAACGCCCAGGAGAAGCACCAATTGGGCGTTAAACACCCAAAACAAGCAGCATTTGGGCGTTTTAACGCCAGAATGGTGAGGAGGAGGTAAAATTCATTTTTCTTCACAAATTTTCTAATTTTTATGTTTCAATTCATAATTTATTGCATAAACATGTTTTAAAATATCATCCTTCAATTCCAAAAAATTTTAATCCTAATTTCTAAAATCACTAATTTCTAAAATTCCTTTTTCAAAATTGTCAAATGTATCTTAATTCATAAACACAAATCTTTTTCCAATCCAAATCTTTTTCAAATCTTTTTCAACTCATCATATCTTTTGAATTTCGAAATTGCCTCTCCCTCTATTCCTCTCCTTTCCTTTCTTTTACTTGAGGACAAGCAAACCTCTAAGTTTGGTGAGATTTGCCATGATCACTGAGCTAAAACTCATCAAGATCATGGCACCTAAGGGAACAGAAAGAGCAAGGATGTGAACTGAAGGAACTAAAGCGTCAGAAGCTATTCCTTGAAGGACCAAGCACCCCACAGACTAGAGGAACATCTACTTCCCAAAATACAGGTTGTTAAGTTCTAATTTTAAGCTTTAACTCTGTGATAGTATTATTATAGAAATTTACCTTAGAAGTTATATAGGAGTAGTAGTAATTAGCATGTCTATTTTGATTTTATTTCCAATTAAGTTATAATTTATTTTTCTCATCATCATCAAACATGAATAAAATAGTAGATTTGTAGAATAAAGAGGCAATTTAATTTTTTTCGAGTTCTTAATAAGGAAAATTCTAATTATTTATATGTGGTGGCAATACTTTTTGTCTTCTGAATGAATGCTTGAACAGTGCATATTTTTGATATTAAATTTTATGAATGTTAAAATTGTTGGCTCTTGAAAGAATGATGAACAAGAGAAATGTTATTGATGATCTGAAAAATCATGAAATTGATTCTTGAAGCAAGAAAAAAGCAGTAAAAAAAAAGAAGAAAAAAAAGAGAAAGAAAAAGTAAGCAGAAAAAGCCAATAGCCCTTAAAACCAAAAGGCAAGGGTAAAAAGGATCAAAGGCTTTGAGCATTAATGGATAGGAGGGCCCAAGGAAGTAAATCCAGGCCTAAGCGGCTAAATCAAGTTGTCCCTAACCATGTGCTTGTGGCATGCAGGTCCAAGTAAAAAGCTTGAGACTGAGTGGTTAAAGTCGTGATCCAAAGCAAAAAGAGTGTGCTTAAGAGCTCTGGACACCTCTAACTGGGGACTTTAGCAAAGCTGAGTCACAATCTGAAAAGGTTCACCCAGTCATGTGTCTGTGGCATTTATGTATCCGGTGGTAATACTGGAAAACAAAGTGCTTAGGGCCACGGCCAAGACTCATAAAGTAACTATGTTCAAGAATCAACATACTACACTAGGAGAATCAATAATACTATCTGAATTCTGAGTTCCTATGGATGCTAATCATTCTGAATTTCAAAGGATAAAGGGAGATGCCAAAACTGTTCAGAAACAAAAACGTACTAGCCCCGCTCATCTAAATTAGAATCTGAGCTGCACTTAAAACTCGGAGATTTTATTACTCCTTAAATTCTTTTTATCCTATTTTATTCATCTAGTTGCTTGGGGACAAGCAACAGTTTAAGTTTGGTGTTGTGATGAGCGGATATTTTATACGCTTTTTGGGGGTAATTTCATGTAGATTTTAGCATGTTTTAATTAGTTTTTAGTAGAATATTATTAGTTTTTAGGCAAAAATCATATTTCTGGACTTTACTATGAGTTTTTGTGTTTTTCTGTGATTTCAGGTATTTTCTGGCTGAAATTGAGGGAGCTGAACAAAAATATGAGTTAGGCTGAAAAAGGACTGCTGATGCTGCTGGATTCTAACCTCCCTGCATTCGAAATGGATTTTCTGGAGTTACAAGAGTCCAATTGGCGCGCTCTCAATGTCTTTGGAAAGTAGACATCCAGGGCTTTCCAGCAATATATAATAGTTCATACTTTGCATGAAGATAGATGACGTAAACTGGCGTTCAACGCCAGTATCATGCTGCTGTCTGGCATCCAGCGCCAGAAACAGGTTACAAGCTGGAGTTCAACGCCAGAAACAGGTTACAACCTAGCGTTGAACGCCCAAAACAGCCCCAGGCACGTGAGAAGCTTAAGTCTCAGCCCCAGCACACACCAAGTGGGCCCCAGAAGTGGATTTCTGCACTATCTATCATAGTTTACTCATTTTCTGTAAACCTAGGTTACTAGTTTACTATTTAAACAACTTTTAGAGATTTACTTTGCATCTTATGACGTCTATAGAACTGGATTTTATATTCCTTGGCAGCATGAGTCTCTAAACTCCATTGTTGGGGGTGAGGAACTCTGTAGCGTCTCGATGAATTAATGCAATTGTTTTTATTTCTCCATTCAAACGTGTGTGTTCCCATCTAAGATGTTCATTCGCATTTAATTATGAAGAAGGTGATGATCCGTGACACTCATCACCTTCCTCAATCCATGAACGTGTGCCTGACAACCACCTCCGTTCTACATCAGATTGAATAAGCTTCTCTTAAATTCCTTAATCAGAATCTTCGTGGTATAAGCTAGAATTGATGGCGGCCACTCTTGAGGATCCGGAAAGTCTAAACCTTGTCTGTGGTATTCCGAGTAGGATTCAAGGATTGAATGGCTGCGACGAGCTTCAAACTCGCAATTGCTGGGCGTGATGACAAACGCAAAAGGATCAATGGATCCTATTCCAACATGATCGAGAACCAACAGCTGATTAGCCGTGCTGTGACAGAGCATCTGGACCGTTTTCACTGAGAGGATGGGAGGTAGCCACTGACAATGGTGACACCCTATATACAGCTTGCCATGGAGGGAACTTTGCACTTTTCCATGGATGGAATATTACATTATAGAAATTCAGAAGACAAAGCATCTCCAAAACTCCAACATATTCTCCATTACTACATTACAAGTAATTAATTCACGCTCTTTTATTTTTCTAATAATTCAAACTGATAATTTTAATTGAAATCCTGACTAAGAATAATAAAATAAACATAGCTTGCTTCAAACCAATAATCTCCGTGGGATCAACCCTTACTCACGTAACGTATTACTTGGACGACCCAGTGCACTTGTTGGTTAGTTGTGCGGATTGCAAAAGTGTGATTGCAATTTCGTGCACCACCTGTGCGAACAAGTCCTCATCTCAGAAGAACAACTCAATACCCGGGAGAAGCTGGGAATCAATGAAGTACCCTACATCAAAGTTCTTCTCCATAATCGTAAGAACTTTTCCCAAGCCAGGGATTATTTTTCTCTTCTTTGGATTGGTGATAATAGTCAACTCAGCATCATCCTCAACCTGCACCCCTTTACCTGGGTCTTCCTCGTTGGCAGTAGGATTCTCCTTGGGGTTTTTAGGGGGCACCTCGGTAGAAAGACAAGGTTGAGTGCTGCCTGCACCAATGGCTTGGGACTCGGGCTCAACTGAAGAAGTTGCTAAGCTGTCATCATCGCTGTCTTCCGCAGAGAAGAAGTGGGTCATCAAGCGAGACATGGTTGTATTCCCAACAGCCATAGCAACTACAAGAAAATAAAAGAAAAATCCAAATTAGAAAATCGGAAAAACAAGAAGTTTCAAGATAGCAAAACGGACAAATTAATTGGAAAAACGAGATAATGATGAAGTTCAGGCCTTACCCACGCATTCGTGCCCGACATCCCAGTCGCCCATCAACAGATGAGGATTAAAACTTTTGGAGCCAAAAATCACTAACAAAAGATCGGCGATTTGCCAACCTTGCTGACCTAATCCCTCACAGGTCATTTTTATTAGATAATTAGAGCCGGTGTCAAAGCTCTAATACGTTGGAATCTATCTTTTACCCTCAAGAGTAAGCCAGAATGGGTGGCAATCCTGTGCTGGCCTAACCTTGAAGTAAATGCTTTTAAAGCCATGAAAAGAATCTTCGAAAAGTCTAAAGATTTTCCAATTCTGGACAGACCAGAAGGAGAGGTAGCCCTTTTGGTGCTTGCCTTCTCGGGTGGGGTTTGTGAGTAAAAAGAGGTAAAGAAATATATTAACGGGGCCGGGAGCTCCAGGTATTCACATACCATCTCAAAGCAACGGATGGCAGCCCAGCTATTTGGATGAAGTTGTGACGGGGCGACGTCACATCGATTCAAGAGAGCCATGACAAAAGGAGAAAAGGAAAGGCGAACACCTAACGTGGTGAACATGGGTTTGTACACCCATAGCCAGTCAAAAACCAGGGGAGAGGATAAGTTTATATGGCATATACATTCACGATCCCTCGGGGCGAAAACATTGTAATTTGCCTCTTCCGGGCTGCCTCCACACAAGGCCCCGAACTTACGAAATTCCTGTAGCTACTCTTGGGTTATCTGGGAAGTCGTGCCTGTCACGTCGGGGGTAACCCAAATGTAGCGATCCATAACATTGCATGCCGCATGTTGCTGTGGCATACCTATAGTGGGAGAACCACTTAAGTCAACTCGAGAAGTTAGAAATTCAGAGGAAAGTGAAAAGATTGAACTATATTCTATTATGTTACTACTCTACGCTATTTGCTTTAGTTCAAGGCCTAAATCCAGGAAAAAGATGCCTATGGTACTCTCCTAAGAACTATCTAACATGAGCAAGGCTAATCCAAGCAAACACAAACCAAACAAAAGCCATAAGGAGACAAATGCAATAATCAACAATGAAAGAAGAGTAAAGCAGGTATAAAAAGTAAAGTACTTACCAAAGATGAGGCAGAAAGAGGTGATGGAGGACAGGAAAATGCAGGTGAGTGTAGCGAAATTCACAGCAAGCCAAGGATAGAATGGAAACTGGGAAATTATAGCAACAATAGAGAGAGAAGGTAAAAATGATAGAAACAAATAGGAAGTGGGGAGTTGTGAAGGCAAGAGTAAGGAATGCAAAATGGTAACCGTCAGAAGGGAGTGCGAAAAGACAAGGGTATAATGGACTTTTCTCTCTGCTTTCAAATCAGTCATAAAGGGAAATAAATGCTCTCGACACAGAAATCAAAACGACGTCCCAAGCAACGGTTGACGGCAACTCACAGACATTGGAGACGTGGATCTCATCAACGGGTTCCCGAACTAAGAAGGACCCGGCCTAGGAAAGTGCAAGAAGATAGAACGTACCAACCACGAGTTCCAAGCCTCGCGACTTGGTACATTGGGGGCACTATTCTGGTCCGGCCCAACTAGGGCCATGGGTCCACTTGCAGATCCTCTGCCCACCGAGCATTCCACCCAGGCCTAGAGGTGACCCGCGTGCCACCTCATGGCTGATGGAGGACCTGGACAGCTTGTAGAAACTTCTAGACGGACGAGTCCAAAAGAATGGGCCTACCCGAGTTCAGAGTATAAATAGGGAGGGACCTACCTCTCCCTAGAGGTACGTCACCTTTTACCCTAATTTTTTTATGTATTGTGCGGACTATGATTTTAGCATCGGAGTGTCCTTGCAGGTGGCCCCACCCTCCGACCCACCGACGACTCGCACAACCTTCCTCCTCGTGGAACTCGCGCACAAGTCTAAATTCCTCTTCACAACTAGTCGCTCCAGGCCCGACTTCATTCGAACCGTCATTCACCTGAACAACCGAACAATACATTTTATGAATATTTTATATTGAATAATAGCATGTTTTACTATAAGTTAACAAATTAAATAAAAACATATACAATGTCAATGCCGTTTCTAAATTCATATGAACAATACATTCGGGTTATGATTATGAGAGTAAATAATTGACTGGCATTATATGAGAATATATTTCATATTATCAACACTTAACAATAAAATTAAAATATGAACTCCCATCCATTCATAATTAATGATTCATCGAGTTGAAAACTCAGGTATAGTCAACTTCACATGAAGTTGATAGTTAAGAACCGTTAAATAATTTGATTAATTTGACTAAATTTTCATCTAAAGGCTCTCAGTTATCAACTTCACATGAAGTTGACTGCACCTGAGTTTCCACATTCATCCGTTATAATTTGGCCGTAATGGGCTATAATTCGTGTCTCAAAACAGATAGCTACGGATATAGAAAACAATTATAAGAATTTATTCTCATAAACAACTATTTTACTTGATTTTTAGTAATCTCGATAGGGTGTCGGATTAAGCTTGTATTAAAATTTCAGTTCGAAGAGAAAATACGACTCTTTTAAAAAAGAGTTAAATCGATCTAGGAATTACTTAGCGTATGTATCGAATTTATGTATATCGAAATATTTGTGATAAATTGAAAAAGTAAAAAAAATAGATAAAGCGAAGTAAAACTTGAAAATAAAATGTTTGACAGAAAAAAATAAAAAATAAACAATATAAAAATAAAAATAACAAGAAGGGAAAGAAATGAAATAAATAAAAACAGTAAATGAAATAACAAGCAAGTTAAAATTTAAAATAAATGAACAAAAGAAATTAAAATATCTAAAAGAAATGAAAAGAAATAAAATGAAATAAACTAAAAATAAAAGGAAAAAATAAGGTAATGAAAATAAAATGAATAAAAGAAAATTGACTCCAGATACTTACATGCACTTGCACTCCATGAATCTCTTTGGTATCAGTGTGACTTTGGATATTATAGAGTTTTGTGTGATGGTGTAGTGTTCAGTTTAAAGTCCCTTTTTCACTTTTATATATTATTCTATTTATAGACCACAAAGACAGATTTGCAAAGTTATTACAAGAAAAATGCTAAATACCGACAGATATGGCAATAAATTCGTTGGGTAAAAAAATTACCATCAATTTGAAAAAGATGCAGCAAAGAAAACCAAGATTGAGACAACAACCTTCAAAGAATGGCGTCTTGATGATTTAACAATTTCTACTTGGATTCTAGCTTTGGTCACAACACCATTCAAGAATAGAATTCTTCACTGCACACATTTCTTTGACATCTAGAACACTTTGCATGATTATTTCTCAGAATCATCAGTAACTCACATCCAAAGCTTAAAAGCTTAGCTCAAATGCATTAAAAAGACAGGTTCAATCTCTGATTACCTATCTAATATTCAAAAGATAGTGGATTCTTTATTTACTGTTGGATATAGAGTACAGAAAGATGATCATGTATCAGCTATACTTGATGGATTACCCAAAGAATACATAGTTTATATCACTTTAGTGATGTCAAAACTCCACACCTACAAAGTAGCTAAAGCTGAATCTTTCTTGAGAGCCTTTGATGATATGTTGGAAAGGTTAAAAAAACCACAAGGAGGGATTCCTATGGCTAATCTTGCACAACCAATGCAACCCATAACTATCAACCTAAAAGAGGAAATTTTTCTCGAAGAGATAGAGGTGGAAGAAATGCTTGTGGAGGATGATTTTCATATCCAACAAACATAGTCATCTATGTGGATGCTAAGGTCATGTAGTCCAGACCTGCTTTTATAAGTTTGACCTTAATTTTCAAGCTTTTGGAACCAATTCACAACAGCAACAGTCACAAATTTCCTATGCTCGCTACTACTCAACCTCCACCTCCATCAACTCTGTTTCATCAGCCTCAAGCCTATTTTACCAATCTACAGTCTTACAATGAGTCAGTTTGGTATCCAGACTATGGAGCCAGCCACCATGTGACTCTAGACTCTCTGAATTTGTTGAATCGTACATCATCCACACCTGAATCTGACCAACTCTTTGTAGGTAATGGCCAAGGTACACGTATCTTAGCTCATGTTTATTCAATCCTTCATGATAAAAAATAAAAAGATTAGTTTTCTTTTGACTAATTTACTATATGTTCCTGATATAACTCAAATTTTGTTAAGCATCTTGACGTAAGGAAAAATCACCGATCAAGAGTTTATAGAGAAAACAACGTTGCAAGTATAGCTCTTAACCAATATTGATTCCGCGTTTCAATTTAGAATGGGTTGTCACAAAACTTAGAAATGAAATACTTGGAGTATGAATCCCAGGTCGTCTCCCAACGAGTTGTAGAAAGAGTGCTATTTTATTAATCAGAGATTTTCCAAGAGATTTTTGAGTTTGAGAAATAGAGAAATAAATGATTGAGAATTTATGTAATTTAAATAAAAGCCTTGACCGGGAGAAGATTAAATGGAAGTTCTATCCCTGTTGAACTCTCTCAAGTATAATAATAAAAGGGTTGTTATCCTACTTAGTTATCCCTTATATAATAAGGGAAAGTCAAGTACTCTCAAACTAATCCTATCGCTTGCGTCCTAATCCTTTCCTAAGAAGGGATTAGAGTCGAAGACAAGAGAATTAGCCAACAACTTCCAATTAATATTAACACTTGAGTATTCCAACTCAAGGTTTTCCTTTTAATCAACTCCCAATCAAGTTAGGGAACTACTCCATTATCATGAATATAACTTTCACATAATTAAGAGAGGAACACAAGAAAGACATGATAATTAATAACTAAAAATCAATTAAAAGTAAAAAATGGTTCTTTGCATTAATAAATCCCAAAATCATGGACATACTTATCTAAATAGAGTCAATGGGCAATAAAAGAGTAAAGAGTGGAGAGACAAACTAGAATGAGGAAGCTCCAACGGAGGTAATAAATTCTCTCAATATCCAAAGCAAAGCACTAAAACTCTACAACTATGAATGTGAATAAAACCTAGAGGAAGAAGTAGAATTCTCTTTAGATTCCCAAAACTAAACTAAAAATATGCTAATGAGAATGTGTGTTGAGTCCCTGCATGTTCCCTTGCTTTAGTCTGTATTTCTGGGCCGAAAACTGGGTCAAAACACGGCTCGAAATCGCCCCCAGCATTTTTTGTTAATTCTGCAGATCGCACATGTCACGCGTACGCGTCAGTCACACGTTTGCGTTGCTGGTCGTTTTGGCGTGTCACGCGTACGCATCAGGAACGCGCATGCGTCACTGTAATTTTCTCCATGTCGCGCGCACGCGTGAGCCATGTGTGCGCGCTGCTACTCGCTGGTTATCTCCTTAGTTTCTTGTGTTCCTTCCATTCTTTTGCAAGCTTCCTCTCCATCCTCTAAGCCATTCCTGCCCTATAAAGCCTGAAACACTTAACACACTAATAACGGCATCGAATGGTATAAAGGAGACTTAAAATACACAAATTAAAGACTTTAGGAAGCAAGTTTTCAATCACAGAACAAAACTAGGAAGGAATTATAAAACCATGCAAATCATATGAATAAATGGGCAAGGATTTGATAAAAACCACTCAATTGAGCACAAGATAAGCCATAAAATAGTGGTTTATCAACCAAAAATTGACGTAAGGAAAAATCACCGATCAAGAGTTTATAGAGAAAACAACATTGCAAGTATAGCTCTTAACCAATGTTGATTTCGCGTATCAATTTAGAAGGGGTTGTCACAAAATTTAGAAATAAAATACTGGGAGTATGAATCCCAGGTCGTCTCCCAACGAGTTGCGGAAAGAGTGCTATTTTATTAATCAGAGATTTTCCAAGAGATTTTTGAGTTTGAGAAACAGAGAAATAAATGATTGAGAATTTATGTAATTTAAATAAAAGCCTTGACCGGGAGAAGATTAAATGGAAGTTCTATCCCTGTTGAACTCTCTCAAGTATAATAATAAAAGGGTTGTTATCCTACTTAGTTATCCCTTATATAATAAAGGAAAGTCAAGTACTCTCAAACTAATCCTATCGCTTGCGTCCTAATCCTTTCCTAAAAAGGGATTAGAGTCGAAGACAGGAGAATTAGCCAACAACTTCCAATTAATATTAACACTTGAGTATTCCAACTCAAGGTTTTCCTTTTAATCAACTCCCAATCAAGTTAGGAAACTACTCCATTATCATGAATATAACTTTCACAGAATTAAAAGAGGAACATAAGAAAGACATGATAATTAATAACTAAAAATCAATTAAAAGTAAAAAATGGTTCTTTGCATTAATAAATCCCAAAATCATGGACATACTTATCTAAATAGAGTCAATGGGCAATAAAAGAGTAAAGAGTGGAGAGACAAACTAGAATGAGGAAGCTCCAACGGAGGTAATAAATTCTCTCAATATCCAAAGCAAAGCACTAAAACTCTACAACTATGAATGTGAAGAAAACCTAGAGGAAGAAGTAGAATTCTCTTTAGATTCCCAAAACTAAACTAAAAATATGCTAATGAGAATGTGTGTTGAGTCCCTGCATGTTCCCTTGCTTTAGTTTGTGTTTCTGGGCCGAAAACTGGGTCAAAACACTGCCCGAAATTGCCCCCAGCATTTTTTGTTAATTCTGCAGATCGCACATGTCACGCGTACGCGTCAGTCACACGTTTGCGTTGCTGGTCGTTTTGGCGTGTCACGCGTATGCATCAGGAACGTGCATGCGTCACTGTAATTTTCTCCATGTCGTGCGCACGCGTGAGCCATGTATGCGCGCCGCTACTCGCTGGTTATCTCCTTAGTTTCTTGTGTTCCTTCCATTCTTTTGCAAGCTTCCTCTCCATCCTCTAAGCCATTGCTGCCCTATAAAGCCTGAAACACTTAACACACTAATAACGGCATCGAATGGTATAAAGGAGACTTAAAATACACAAATTAAAGACTTTAGGAAGCAAGTTTTCAATCACAGAACAAAACTAGGAAGGAATTATAAAACCATGCAAATCATATGAATAAATGGGCAAGGATTTGATAAAAACCACTCAATTGAGCACAAGATAAACCATAAAATAGTGGTTTATCAACCAAAAATTGACGTAAGGAAAAATCACCGATCAAGAGTTTATAGAGAAAACAACATTGCAAGTATAGCTCTTAACCAATGTTGATTTCGCGTATCAATTTAGAAGGGGTTGTCACAAAATTTAGAAATAAAATACTGGCAGTATGAATCCCAGGTCGTCTCCCAATGAGTTGCGGAAAGAGTGCTATTTTATTAATCAGAGATTTTCCAAGAGATTTTTGAGTTTGAGAAACAGAGAAATAAATGATTGAGAATTTATGTAATTTAAATAAAAGCCTTGACCGGGAGAAGATTAAATGAAAGTCCTATCCCTGTTGAACTCTCTCAAGTATAATAATAAAAGGGTTGTTATCTGATAAACCCCATTTGTAGGGTTTATCTTGTGCTTGATTTAAGGGATTTTATGACCTTTTACCCATATTTATTCAATGAAATAGCATGGTTTTATAACTTCTCCCTTAATTGTGCTTAAGAATGAAAACATGCTTTTTAGGACTTAAAATAGCTAAATCTAATTCTCCTTGATTCCATTAGATGCCTTGATATATTTGTTAAGTGATTTAAAGTTTAGGAGGCAAATATTGGATCAAGGGAATGAAGAAAGAAGCATGAAAAGTTGGAGAACTCATGAAGAAATGAAAGAACCAGAAAGCTGTCAAGCCAACCTCTTCGCACTTAAATGACCATAACTTGAGCTACAAAGGTCCAAATGATGCGGTTTCAGTTGGATTAGAAAGCTAACATCCGGGGCTTTGAAACGATATAAGATTTGCTATAGTTGCTACACGTATGGTGGCGCGCACGCGCATAATACGCACACGCGCCGTTGCTGCCACCTGGTTCACTTAAAGCAAAACGTGGCCAGCGATTTTAGAAGCCTTGTGGGCCCAATCCAACTCATTTCGGATGCTATTTAACCCAAGGAATGAAGAGGAAAACACATGTTAGTTACCATTAGTCTAGTTTTAGCTTAGTTTTAGTAGTTAGAGTTAGTTTCTAGAGAGAGAAGCTCTCACTTCTCTCTAGAATTAGGATTAGGTTTAGTTCAATAATCTTAGATCTAGATTTTAATTTTTGCTTTCATCTTCTTCTACTTCTATCTTCTCAATTCTTTGTTGCTACATTCATCTTCTTCTACTCTTTTATTGTAATTTCCTTTATGTTGTTCTTATATTTTGTTGTAGATCTAGTATTGTTCCTTCTACATTCTTCCAATTCAATAAGAGGTAATTCATACTAAATTTGTCTTCTTTGCTTTTCTATTGTTGATCTCTTGTTTTTGTAGTTGTAGATTCCTTTAATTCTTGCATTTAATAATGATTACTTCTATTGCACTTTATGTGTTTGCTGAAATGTCTCTTTTAGTTTTAGTGTAGATTTTGTTCCTCTTGGCCTAGGTAGAGTAATTAGTGACACTTGAGTTATCTAATTCCTTTGTTGATTGATAATTGGAGAGATTGCTAATTGGTTTGGAGTACATTAAAGCTAGTCTTTCCTTGGGAGTTGGCTAGGACTTGTGGCTCAAGTCAATTCATCCACTTGACTTTCCTTTATTTAGTAAGGGTTAACTAAGTGGTAGCAATGAACAATTCTCATCACAATTGAGAAGGATAACTAGGATAGGACTTCTAATTTTCATACCTTGCCAAGAGCCTTTTATAGTTGTTAGTTTATTTTCATTGCCATTTACTTTTCATGCTTCTTGTCCAAAACCCCAAAACACATTTCTAACTAATAACAAGGCACTTTATTGTAATTCCTAGGGAGAACGACCCGAGGTTTGAATACTTCGGCTTATAAAATTAGGGGTTTGTTACTTATGACAAACAATCTTTTGTATGAAAGGATTTTTGATTGGTTTAGAAACTATACTTGCAACGACACTTCAATAGTGAAATTCTATACCGTCAAAAATCCAATCATCATTATCCTACTTAGTTATCCCTTATATAATAAGGGAAAGTCAAGTACTCTCAAACTAATCCTATCACTTGCGTACTAATCCTTTCCTAAAAAGGGATTAGAGTCGAAGACAGGAGAATTAGCCAACAACTTCCAATTAATATTAACACTTGAGTATTCCAACTCAAGGTTTTCCTTTTAATCAACTCCCAATCAAGTTAGGGAACTACTCCATTACCATGAATATAACTTTCACAGAATTAAGAGAGGAATAAAAGAAAGACATGATAATTAATAACTAAAAATCAATTAAAAGTAAAAATGGTTCTTTGCATTAATAAATTCCAAAATCATGAACATACTTAGCTAAACAGAGTCTATGGGCAATAAAAGAGTAAAGAGTGGAGAGACAAACTAGAATGAGGAAGCTCCAACGGAGGTAATAAATTCTCTCAATATCCAAAGCAAAGCACTAAAACTCTACAACTATGAATGTGAAGAAAACCTAGAGGAAGAAGTAGAATTCTCTCTAGATTCCCAAAACTAAACTAAAACTATGCTAATGAGAATGTGTGTTGAGTCCCTGCATGTTCCATTACTTTAGTCTGTGTTTCTGGGCCAAAAACTGGGTCCAAACACGGCCCAAAATTGCCCCAGCATTTTCTGTTAATTCTGCAGATCACGCATGTCACATGTACGCGTCAGTCACGCGTTCGCGTCGCTAATCATTTTGGCGTGTCACGCATTCGCGTCAAGCACGCGCTCGCATCATATTGCAAAACTCCAATCCACGCGTACACATCAGGCATGCACACGCGTCACTACAATTTTCTCCATGTCGTGCGCACGTGTGAGCCATGCGTGCGCGTCGCTACTCACTGGTTATCTCCTTAATTTCTTGTGTTCCTTCCATTTTTTGCAAGCTTCATCTCCATCCTCTAAGCCATTCCTGCCCTATAAAGACTGAAACACTTAACACACGAATCACAATATCGAATGGTATAAAGGAGACTTAAAATACACAAATTAAAGACTTTAGGAAGTAAGTTTTCAATCACAGAACAAAACTAGGAAGGAATTGTAAAACCATGCAAATCATATGAATAAGTGGGCAAGGATTTGATAAAAACCACTCAATTGAGCACAAGATAAACCATAAAATAGTGGTTTATCATGTCTCTAAGTTTGCACAAGATATCCATGTATATTTTGAATTCTGGCTTTATGACTGCATTGTTCGTTATCAAGATCTCAAGAAATTCTTCTCCAAGACAAGGCTAAGAATGGCATTTATTCCTTTTGAAATCTTTTTTCATCTAAATCAGTTAATACACAAGTTGATTCCTCTTGTACTTCTTCTGTTAGCAGTAATTCTAGTAATTTTGATTTCAATAAAACTACTTTAGTTGCTAAAAGAAATAAAGATGTAACAATAACTATTTGGGACAAATGTTTGAGCCATACATCAATACAAAATATTATTTCTATTTTAAGACAGTGTGCTATTCCAATTACTATTGACTCTACCCTCAATTATATATGTGAATCATACTCTAAAGGAAAAATTCATCAATTACCTTTTATTAAATAAAAAACTGCTTATCATTTTTTCTTAGATTTAGTCTTTGTTAATATTTGGGTCCTGGTGCGCGAAATTGTGAACAATACTTTTCACAACTCTCATAATTCCTGGTCATGAACTCCAAAAACTTGGTGGTTCAATTCCATGGCATTACACAACTTCGCACAACTAACCAGCAAGTGCACTGGGTCGTCCAAGTAATACCTTACGTGAGTAAGGGTCGATCCCACGGAGATTGTTAGCATTGAAGCAAGCTATGGTCATCTTGTAAATCTTAGTCAGGCAAACTCAAATGTATATGATGATGAACGAAAATAACATAGAAGATAAGGATAGTGATACTTATGTATATCATTGGTGTAAGAGCTTCAGACAAGTGTATGAAGATGCCTTCCCTTCCGTCTCTCTGCTTTCCTACTGCCTTCATCCAATCCTTCTTACTCCTTTCCATGGCAAGCTCTTGTAGGGTTTCACTGTTGTCAGCAGCTACCTCCCATCCGCGCAGTGAAAGCTAATGCACGCACTCTGTCACAGTACTACCAATCACCGGTTTGGTTCCCTCCCCTACCGGAATAGAATCACTCTTTTGCGTCTGTCACTAACGCCCAGTAGGTTACAGGTTTGAAGCACGTCACAGTCATTCAATCATTGAATCCTACTCAGAATACCACAGACAAGGTTAGACCTTCCGGATTCTCTTGAATGCCGCCATCAGTTCTTGCCTATACCACGAAGACTCTGATCTCACGGAATGGTTAGCTCGTTTGTCAGGCGAGCACTCGGTTGTCAGGCGATCAACCATGCATCGTGCAATCAGGAATCCAAGAGATATTCACTAAGCCTCAGATGCTTGTAGAACAAGAATGGTTGTCAGTCATCTTGTTCATGGGTGAGAATGGTGATGGGCGTCAATCATCACCTTCATCATGTTGAAGAACAAGTGATATCTTGGACAAAGAACAAGCGGAATTGAATGGAAGAACAATAGTAATTGCATTAATACCCGAGGTACAGCAGAGCTCCACACCTTAATCTATGGTGTGTAGAAACTCCACCGTTGAAAATACATAAGCATAAGGTCTAGGCATGGCCGAATGGCCAGCCTCCCAAAGAGGGTTCAATCATCAAAACATGATCAAAAGCTCCCTAAAATACAATAGTAAAAGGTCCTACTTATAGAAAACTAGTACATAGATGAGTAAATGACATAAAAATCCACTTCCGGGCCCACTTGGTGTGTGCTTGGGCTGAGCAATGAAGCAATTTCGTGTAGAGACTCTCCTTGGAGTTAAACGCCAGCTTTAGTGCCAGTTTGGGCGTTTAACTCCCAATTAGGTGCCAGTTCCGGCGTTTAACGCTGGAATTTCTTGAGGTGACTTTGAACGCCGGTTTGGGCCATCAAATATTGGGCAAAGTATGGACTATTATATATTTCTGGAAATCCCAGGATGTCTACTTTCCAACGCCGTTGAGAGCGCGCCAATTGGGCTTCTGTAGCTCCAGAAAATCCACTTCGAGTGCAGGGAGGTCAGAATCCAACAGCATCTGCAGTCCTTTTGAGTCTCTGGATCAGATTTTTGCTCAGGTCCCTCAATTTCATCCAGAAAATACCTGAAATCACAGAAAAACACACAAACTCATAGTAAAGTCCAGAAAAGTGAATTTTAACTAAAAACTAATAAAAATATACTAAAAACTAACTAGATCATACTAAAAATATACTAAAAACAATGCCAAAAAGTGTATAAATTATCCGCTCATCACAACACCAAACTTAAATTGTTGCTTGTCCTCAAGCAACTGAAAATCAAATAAGATAAAAAGAAGAGAATATGCAATGAACTCCAAAAACATCTATGAAGATCAGTATTAATTAGATGAGCGGGGCTTTTATCTTTTTGTCTCTGAATAGTTTTGGCATCTCACTCTATCCCTTGTAATTCAGAATGATTGGCTTCTTTAGGAACTCAGAATCCAGATAGTGTTATTGATTCTCCTAGTTAAGTATGATGATTCTTGAACACAGCTACTTATTGAGTCTTGGCTGTGGCCCAAAGCACTTTGTCTTCCAGTATTACCACCGGATACATACATGCCACAGACACATAATTGGGTGAACCTTTTCAGATTGTGACTCAGCTTTGCTAAAGTCCCCAATTAGAGGTGTCCAGGGTTCTTAAGCACACTCTTATTTGCCTTGGATCACAACTTTATTTCTTTCTTTTTCTTTCTTTTCTCTTTTTTTTTCGGTTTTTTTTTTTTCGTTTGCTTCCTTTTTTTCTCTTTTTTTTTGTATTCACTGCTTTTTCTTGCTTCAAGAATCATTTTTAATGATTTTTCAGATCCTCAGTAACATGTCTCCTTTTTCATCATTCTTTCAAGAGCCAACATTCATGAACCACAAATTCAAAAGACATATGCACTGTTCAAGCATACATTCAGAGAACAAAAGTGTTGCCACCACATCAAAATAATTAAACTATTATAAAATTCAGAATTCATGCAATTCTTTCCTTTTCAATTAAGCACGTTTTTATTCAAGAAAGGTGATGGATTCATAGGACATTCATAACTTTAAGGCATAGACACTAAGACACTAATGATCACAAGACACAAACATGGATAAACATAAAGCATAAAAATCGAAAAACAGAAGAATAAAGAACAAGGAAATCAAGGAACGGGTCCACCTTAGTGATGGCGGCTCTTTCTTGCTCTTGAAGATCCTATGGAGTGCTTGAGCTCCTCAATGTCTCTTCCTTGTCTTTGTTGCTCCTCCCTCATGATTCTTTGATCTTCTCTAATTCCATGGAGAAGAATGGAGTGTTCTTGATGCTCCACCCTTAGTTGTCCCATGTTGGAACTCAATTCTCCTAGGGAGGTGTTTAGTTTCTCCCAATAATTTTGTGGAGGAAAGTGCATCCCTTGAGGTATCTCAGGGATCTCATGGTGAGAGGGGTCTCTTGTGTACTCCATCCTTTTCTTGGTGATGGGTTTGTCCTCATCAATGGGGGTATCTCCTTCTATGTCAACTCCAACTGAATAACAGAGGTGACAAATGAGGTGAGGAAAGGCTAATCTTGCCAAAGTGGAGGTCTTGTCCGCCACCTTGTAGAGTTCTTGAGCTATAACCTCATGAACTTCCACTTCTTCTCCAATCATGATGCTATGAATCATGATGGCCCGGTCTATGGTAACTTCGGACCGGTTGCTAGTGGGAATGATTGAGCGTTGTATGAACTCTAACCATCCTCTAGCCACGGGCTTGAGGTCACGCCTTCTCAATTGAACCGGCTTTCCTCTTGAATCTTGCCTCCATTGTGCGCCCTCTTCACATATGGTTGTGAGGACTTGGTCCAACCTTTGATCAAAGTTGACCCTTCTAGTGTAAGGATGCTCATCTCCTTGCATCATAGGCAAGTTGAACGCCACCCTCACACTCTCCGGACTAAAATCCAAGTATTTCCCCCGAACCATAGTGAGATAATTCTTTGGATTCGGGTTCACACTTTGGTCATGGTTCTTTGTGATCCATGCATTGGCATAAAACTCTTGAACCATCAAGATTCCGACTTGTTGAATGGGGTTGGTAAGCACTTCCCAACCTCTTCTTCGGATCTCATGGCGGATCTCCGGATATTCACCCTTTTTGAGTGAAAAGGGGACCTCGGGGATCACCTTCTTCAAGGCCACAACTTCATAGAAGTGGTCTTGATGCACCCTTGAGAGGAATCTATCCATCTCCCATGACTCGGAGGTGGAAGCTTTTGCCTTCCCTTTCCTCTTTTTAGAGGTTTCTCCGGCCTTGGATGCCATAATGGTTATGAAAAAGCAACGCTTTTACCACACCAAACTTAAAATGTTTGCTCGTCCTCGAGCAAAAGAAGAAAGAAGAGAGTAGAAGAAGAAGAAATGAGGAAGAGGGGGGTAATGGTTCGGCCATTTGAGGGTGGGTTTGGGAGGGAAAGTGGTTTGAATTTGAAGGGTGAGGTTGGTGGGGTTTCATGGAGGATGGATGTGAGTGGTGAAGAGAAAGATGGGATTTGATAGGTGAAGGGTTTTTGGGGAAGAGGTATTGAAGTGATTGGTGAGTGGGGGAAGAAGAGAGAGATTGATGGTGGGGTCCTGTGGGGCCCACAGATCCTGTGGTGTCAAGGAAAAGTCATCCCTGCACCAAATGTTGCTCAAAATCACGTTTTGAGCTATTTCTGGCGTTAAACGCCGGGCTGGTGCCCATTCCTGGCGTTTAACGCCAGGTTCTTGCCCTTTTCTGGCGTTTAACGCCAGTCTGGTGCCCCTTTCTGGCGTTAAACGCCCAGAATGGTGCCAGACTGGGCGTTAAACGCCCAACAGCTAGCATTACTGGCGTTTGAACGCCAGCTTCTTCTCCTCCAGGGTGTGCTGTTTTTTTTCCTGTTTTTCATTCTGTTTTTGCTTTTTTCATTGTTTTTGTGACTTCTTATGATCATCAACCTACAAAAAAGATAAAATAACAAAAGGAAATAGTTAACTATAAAACATTGGGTTGCCTCCCAACAAGCGCTTCTTTAATGTCATTAGCTTGACAGAGGACTCTCATGGAGCCTCAGAAATGATCAGAGCAATGTTGGAACCTCCCAACACCAAAACTTAGAGTTTGAATGTGGGGGTTCAACACCAAACTTAGAGTTTGGTTGTGGCCTCCCAACACCAAACTTAGAGTTTGACTGTGGGGGCTCTGCTTGGCTCCGTTTTGAGAGAAGCTCTTCATGCTTCCTCTCCATGATGATAGAGGGATGTCCTTGGGCCTTAAACACCAAGGATTCTTCATTCACTTGAATGATCAACTCTCCTCTATCAACATCAATCACAGCCTTTGCTGTGGCTAGGAAGGGTCTGCCAAGGATGATGGATTCATCCATGCACTTCCCAGTCTCTAGGACTATGAAGTCAGTAGGGATGTAATGGTCTTCAATCTTCACCAAAACATTCTCTACAAGTCCATGAGCTTGTTTTCTTGAATTGTCTGCCATCTCTAATGAGATTCTTGCAGCTTGCACCTCAAAGATCCCTAATTTCTCCATTACAGAGAGGGGCATGAGGTTTACACTTGACCCTAAGTCACACAAGGCCTTCTTGAAGGTCATGGTGCCTATGGTACAAGGTATAGAAAACTTCCCAGGATCCTGCCTCTTTTGAGGCAGTTTCTGCCTAGACAAGTCATCCAGTTCTTTGGTGAGCAAGGGAGGTTCATCCTCCCAAGTCTCATTTCCAAATAACTTGTCATTTAGCTTCATGATTGCTCCAAGGTATTTAGCAACTTGCTCTTCAGTGACATACTCATCCTCTTCAGAGGAAGAATACTCATCAGAGCTCATGAATGGCAGAAGTAAGTCCAATGGAATCTCTATGGTCTCATTTTGAGCCTCAGATTCCCATTGTTCCTCATTGAGGAACTCAGAGGAGATTGGTACACGCCCACTGAGGTCTTCCTCAGTGGCGTCCTCCTCCTCTCTTTCCTCTCCATTTTCGGCCATGCCTATGGCTTTGCACTCTCCTTTTGGATTTTCTTCTGTATTACTTGGGAGAGTGCTAGGAGGGAGTTCAGTAACTTTCTTGCTCAGCTGACCCACTTGTCCTTCCAAATTTCTGATGGAAGACCTTGTTTCATTCATGAAACTTTGAGTGGTTTTAATTAGATTAGAGACCATTGTTGCTAAGTCAGAGGGGTTCTGCTTAGGATTCTCTGTCTGTTGCTGAGAAGATGATGGAAAAGGTTTGCCATTGTTAAACCTGTTTCTTCCACCATTATTATTGAAACCTTGTTGAGGTCTCTCTTGATTCTTCCATGAGAAATTGGGGTGATTTCTCCATGAAGAATTGTAGGTGTTTCCATAGGGTTCTCCTAGGTAATTCACCTCTTCCATAGAAGGGTTCTCAGGATCATAGGCTTCTTCCTCAGATGAAGCTTCCTTAGTACTGCTTGGTGCATTTTGCATTCCAGACAGACTTTGAGAAATCAAATTGACTTGTTGAGTCAATATCTTGTTCTGAGCCAAAATGGCATTCAGAGTATCAATCTCAAGAACTCCTTTCTTCTGACTAGTCCCATTGTTCACAGGATTCCTTTCAGAAGTGTACATGAATTGGTTATTTGCAACCATTTCAATCAATTCTTGAGCTTCTGCAGGTGTCTTCTTCAGATGAAGAGATCCTCCAGCAGAGCTATCCAAAGACATCTTGGATAGTTCAGAGAGACCATCATAGAAAATACCTATGATGCTCCATTCAGAAAGCATGTCTGAAGGACATCTTCTGATTAATTGTTTGTATCTTTCCCAAGCTTCATAGAGGGATTCTCCATCCTTCTGTCTGAAGGTTTGGACTTCCACTCTAAGCTTACTCCATCTTTGTGGTGGAAAGAACTTTGCCAAGAAGGCATTGACTAGCTTTTCCCAAGAGTCCAGGCTTTCTTTAGGTTGAGAATCCAACCATATTCTAGCTCTGTCTCTTACAGCAAAAGGGAATAGCATCAGTCTGTAGACCTCGGGGTTAACCCCATTAGTCTTGACTGTGTCACAGATTTGCAAGAATTCAGCTAAAAACTGATAAGGATCTTCCATTGGAAGTCCATGGAACTTGCAATTCTGTTGCATTAGAGAAACTAATTGAGGCTTAAGCTCAAAGTTGTTTGCTCCAATGGCAGGGATAGAGATGCTTCTCCCATAGAAATCAGGAGTAGGTGCAGTGAAGTCACCCAGCACCTTCCTTGCATTGTTGGCATTGTTGTTGTTTTCGGCTGCCATGTGTTCTTCTTCCTTGAAGAATTCGGTTAGGTCCTCTAAAGAGAGTTGTGCTTTGGCTTCTCTTAGTTTTCTCTTCAGGGTCCTCTCAGGTTCAGGGTCAGCTTCAACAAGAATGCCTTTGTCTCTGCTCCTGCTCATATGAAAGAGAAGAGAAAAAGAAAATGTGGAATCCTCTATGTCACAGTATAGAGATTCCTTGAAATGTCAGAGGAACAAAGAAATAGAAAGAAGAAGGAGAAGAAGAATTCGAACTTTAATTAGATAAGGATCGAATTGTGCATTTAGAAGGAGTGGTACTCCATAAATAGTAGGATGTGAGAAGGAGGGAAGTGGATTTTCGAAAATTCATTTAAAAGATTTTGAAAACATTTTGAAAATTTGATTGATAATTTTCGAAAATTAAAAGTGAAAAAGAAATCAAGTGATTTTTGAAAAAGATTTTGAAATTAGAAATTAAAAAGATTTGATTGAAAACTATTTTGAAAAAGATGAGGTTAAAAAGATTTGATTGAAAAGTTATGGTTTTAAAAAGATGTGATTGAGAAGATATGATTTGAAAACAATTTTAAAAGATATGATTTGAAAACAATTTGAAAAGATATGATTTTTAAAAATTAATGACTTGCCTAACAAGAAAAGATATGATTCAAACATAAAACCTTTCTTAATAGAAAAGGCAAAAAATGTTCAATCAAATCATTAATTGTTAGTAAGTATCTTTGAGAAAGGAAAGAAATTGATTTTGAAAACATTTGATTGAAAAGATATGATTTGAAAAAGATTTGGTTTTGAAAAACTTTGAAAACTTGAAAAAAAATTGATTTTGAAAACAAAATCTTCCCCCTAGCACCATCCTGGCGTTAAACGCCCAGAATCAGAATGGTATACATTCTGGCGTTTAACGCCCAAAATGCTACCTCTTTGGGCGTTAAACGCCCAACCAGGTACCCTGGCTGGCGTTTAAACGCCAGTCTGCCTTCTTCACTGGGCATTTTTGAATGCTCAGCTTTTTCTGTATAATTCCTCTGCAGTATGTTCTGAATCTTCAATTCTTTGTATTATTGACTTGAAAAGACACAAATTAAAAATATTTTTGGATTTTTAATAATCAAAATGCAACAAGAATCAAATAACAATGCATGCAAGACACCAAACTTTGCAGTTTGTGTACTACTGACACTATATGAGACACATGAACACTCAAGTCAATAGAATTTAAAGATCAAAACAAGAAATATATGCATGGATTCGAAAAATATAACAAAAACATGCATTTGACACCAAACTTAAGATGAGACTCTAGACTCAAACAAGAAATATTTTTGGATTTTATGGTTTTGCAAAATTTTTTTTTGTATTTTTCGAAAATTAAGTGGAAAAAGGTATCAAAATTCTTAATGAGAATTCCAGGAATCAGTGCAATGCTAGTCTAAGACTCCGGTCCAGGAATTAGACATGGCTTCACAGCCAGCCAAGCTTTCAAAGAAAGCTTCGGTCCAAAACACTAGACATGACCAAAGGTCAGCCAAGCCTTAGCAGATCACTGCTCCAAAAGCAAAATTGATGAAAATCAACAAGCTCTTGTGGTGATAAGTTGAAACCTCGGTCCAATCAGATTAGACATGGCTTCTCAGCCAGCCAGATTTCAACAAATCATCATGAAACTCTAGAATTCATCTTCAAGAATTTCGAAAAAAAATACCTAATCTAAGCAACAAGATGAACCGTCAGTTGTCCAAACTAGAACAATCCCAGGCATTGTTACCAAAAGCTTGCTCAAAACTTGAACAATCCCCGGCAACGGCGCCAAAAACTTGGTGCGCGAAATTGTGAACAATACTTTTCACAACTCTTATAATCCCTGGTCATGAACTCCAAAAACTTGGTGGTTCAATTCCATGGCATTACACAACTTCGCACAACTAACCAGCAAGTGCACTGGGTCGTCCAAGTAATACCTTACGTGAGTAAGGGTCGATCCCACGGAGATTGTTAGCATTGAAGCAAGCTATGGTCATCTTGTAAATCTTAGTCAGGCAAACTCAAATGTATATGATGATGAACGAAAATAACATAGAAGATAAGGATAGTGATACTTATGTATATCATTGGTGTAAGAGCTTCAGACAAGTGTATGAAGATGCCTTCCCTTCCGTCTCTCTGCTTTCCTACTGCCTTCATCCAATCCTTCTTACTCCTTTCCATGGCAAGCTCTTGTAGGGTTTCACTGTTGTCAGCAGCTACCTCCCATCCGCGCAGTGAAAGCTAATGCACGCACTCTGTCACAGTACTGCCAATCACCGGTTTGGTTCCCTCCCCTACCGGAATAGAATGACTCTTTTGCGTCTGTCACTAACGCCCAGTAGGTTACAGGTTTGAAGCACGTCACAGTCATTCAATCATTGAATCCTACTCAGAATACCACAGACAAGGTTAGACCTTCCGGATTCTCTTGAATGCCGCCATCAGTTCTTGCCTATACCACGAAGACTCTGATCTCACGGAATGGTTGGCTCGTTTGTCAGGCGAGCACTCGGTTGTCAGGCGATCAACCATGCATCGTGCAATCAGGAATCCAAGAGATATTCACTAAGCCTCAGATGCTTGTAGAACAAGAATGGTTGTCAGTCATCTTGTTCATGGGTGAGAATGGTGATGGGCGTCAATCATCACCTTCATCATGTTGAAGAACAAGTGATATCTTGGACAAAGAACAAGCGGAATTGAATGGAAGAACAATAGTAATTGCATTAATACTCGAGGTACAGCAGAGCTCCACACCTTAATCTATGGTGTGTAGAAACTCCACCGTTGAAAATACATAAGCATAAGGTCTAGGCATGGCCGAATGGCCAGCCTCCCAAAGAGGGTTCAATCATCAAAACATGATCAAAAGCTCCCTAAAATACAATAGTAAAAGGTCCTACTTATAGAAAACTAGTACATAGATGAGTAAATGACATAAAAATCCACTTCCGGGCCCACTTGGTGTGTGCTTGGGCTGAGCAATGAAGCAATTTCGTGTAGAGACTCTTCTTGGAGTTAAACGCCAGCTTTAGTGCCAGTTTGGGCGTTTAACTCCCAATTAGGTGCCAGTTCCGGCGTTTAACGCTGGAATTTCTTGAGGTGACTTTGAACGCCGGTTTGGGCCATCAACTCTTGGGCAAAGTATGGACTATTATATATTGCTGGAAAGCCCAGAATGTCTACTTTCCAACGCCGTTGAGAGCGCGCCAATTGGGCTTCTGTAGCTCCAGAAAATCCACTTCGAGTGCAGGGAGGTCAGAATCCAACAGCATCTGCAGTCCTTTTGAGTCTCTGGATCAGATTTTTGCTCAGGTCCCTCAATTTCAGCCAGAAAATACCTGAAATCACAGAAAAACACACAAACTCATAGTAAAGTCCAGAAAAGTGAATTTTAACTAAAAACTAATAAAAATATACTAAAAACTAACTAGATCATACTAAAAATATACTAAAAACAATGCCAAAAAGTGTATAAATTATCCGCTCATCAGGTCCTTCACCCAAGTTATCTAGAACTGGCTTTAGGTATTATATTTCTTTTTGTTGATGCAAATGTAAGACCCCGGATTTTGAAAATTAAAATATGAGTTATTTGAGACTTTGAACTTTGTTTTATGAATAACAAGAAAAATATTTAGAACAAAAGTCTGGACACTTATTTTAAAGGTTTTGACCCAAGCTAAGGTCAATGGGCTCAAAATTTACAAACGGGTCCATGTTGGGCTCAAGCCCAAGTCTAATAAGCCCTCCCCACTTAGAAATTCAGCAATCATTCCCTCTTGAGAGTGAAAGAGACCATGGATGAAGAGAGGAGAGGAAGAGAGGAGTGGTGCCCTAGTGCACTATTCATTTCATCGCTAAAATCCATATAACATTCAATTCGTAGCTTTGATCGAAGACCTGTTTGTGGCCACACATTGCTCTTGTTATGCTCTTCAATTTCATACCAATTTTGCCGTAAGTATTCCCAAGAACTTGAGCTATTTTTTATTCTCCCCTTCAATTTGCATTTCGGTTGAGTGTATGTTGAAAGATTGTGATTTTGATGCTTTAGGAGAAGTTCAAGCATAATTTCTAGCGAGGTTTTGAACCATGAACACGTAGCTTAAGGTAAGAAAACTCTTTTTTCTTTAATTTCCCCTTTTTTGTGCGAGCTTGAGATGTTGAAATAATTGATGAAATTAGATTATATGGAATAGCTTGGATGCTTGGTTTGTTTTGATGTGTGTTGGACACTTGGGTTTATTGTGGAGCACTTAGTGGAGGCGTGGTGTCATTGGTTGAGGTGTGGTTTCAATCAAAAGGAGAATTCAAGGGTTGGGAACTACCGTCAACAAGGTAGAAGTTTTTCTTAAAACTATTTTATTACCAGAAATTGTTATAAATCGATATCAATATGAAAATTATATTTTTGGTGATTATGTAAGTCTCATGAATTGGTATGTTTGACTGTTGGGTGAAGTATGTGATTTGTTGGTGGCATTGCCACGTTGTGATTATAATTGTGAATGAATAATTCCGATGAGCTATGAAATTGAATTGAATGATGTTTGATGTGAGAGTTTGGGCCTAAGACCGTATTTGGATAAGTTTCGGTAAGTATAGTGGTATTGTCTGTGATGTGAATGATGTTGAGCTTGGTGTTGACATGAATTAGTGACTCTTGGTATTTGAATAATATTGATGATTTTGGAATTAGTTAATTGATGAAAAACTGGGTGTTTTAGGTCATGTATGATTAAAAAGTGATTGAGGATTGATAAATGAGAGTTTAGTATGCTTAGTAATGGTTTGGAGTGATTTTGAAATGAATTGAATTGAGAATTGGTGAAAATGACATTCTGCAGATTTTTGGTAAAAGAGAATTTTTGAGCAACTTTGACGGGCATAACTTGGCGCTCAAAGTTTGGAATTTAATGAAACTTATCTTGAATTAAAAATAATGATGAGATCTTTAAAATCGTCTAAGAATTGAGAAAAATAAAATTTTGTAGAAAAATTTACTATGCACTTAAAAACTGGTATAAAATTCTGAAAATTGAGATTATACAGAAAACCAGGATTTTAGCCTAGTATACGTAAGCACCAATCAGAATGAGTGTTGTAGCTCGTGCGTATGCACGAAGGGTGATGCGTATACACGAGAGGGAAATGGCCAATTTTGCGTATGCACAAGGGGTGATGCATATGTACATATCTTGTTTTCTTAAAAAAACTTTGTTTTTTATTGTTTGTCTTTTCCGGCACACTTGTAAATCCCTATAAACTTCGTATGATATCTGATAACTTGTTTTTACGCTCTGGATAAAGTATGACTAAGTCCAAAGAGTTAAATTGAATTATTCTCGGATAAAATCTTAGTTAAACCGGATGATATTGTTACAAGGATGGTGGTTTGTCCTAGCCACAGTGAGGATAGTGGTTTTATTCCGCTCACAAAATAATGAGGTTGGTTTCTAATGAATGAATAAGGTTAATGAATCTAATAAGTTGTGAAATTAATTTAAAGTTAATGATTATTGATTAATTAATTGGGTAAAATGCAAGGGTTGTGGTTTGTCCCACTTGCTCCGAGTTAGGATTTGAGGCAGCTGGGTAAGATGCAATGATTGTGCTCTGTCTCACTTGCTCCAGGTTAAGTGGGGATGGTGGCCTTGTCCCGCCTACAGTAAGGACGGTATTATTTTCCTGCTCACAAGATAATGAGATTGATGAATTGATAATGAATTGAGGTTAATGAGTTTAATAACTTATGATATTGCTGAAAGATATAGATATTACTTGTTTATTGAATAAATAGATGGATTGGCAAGGACGGTGGTCTTATCCCACTTGTGTATTGATTTGGCACCTGCACTGGGTGAGGACGGTAGTTCCATCCCGCTTGTCTTGTGGTTGCGGTGTGACTTGGGAAAGGTGACAAGGCACTCTCCCTCTGAGATAGAATGATACCCCCAATGAGAAAGTGACAACGTACTCTCTCTCTCTCTAAGACAAGTAACGGGGAACTCTCCCTCTGAGACAAGTGACGGGTCACTCTCCCTCTGAGACAAGTGACAGGGCACTCTCCCTTTGAGACCAGCTTGTGATAAGCTTGAAATGTCCTTCTTGGGGGAATGTGGTGGGTTGTTTTGCCTACATTCAATCTAATTGCAAGGTGGCAGGACATTCTCCCTTTAAGACAAGTGACAGGGCACTCTCCCTCTAAGGCAGAATGATACCTCCAGCGAGAAGATGACAGGGCACTCTCCCTTTGAGACGAGACCGACTTGTTATAGTCTGGAATATATTTTTCCTCCTGGAGATGCACAATTTAGGGATAATTTATGGGTTAGCTACTAGATGTGTTGGGTTCTGGAACTGTAATCGACAAGTGAGCTTATGCCCAGTAGGATATGCATGCATCATACTGTATTTGTTTACATTTGCTTGGGTCTGCATAATTACTTGACTTGTCTAATTTACATCCTGTTAATTGCAAATTGTACTACTTGTCATACTTGTTCTCTATGTGTGATTGTTGATTGTCCGTGTGATTGTGACTCGTTGGTTTAGATTGTGGTGATTTGAGTGCGATCGATTATGTTTGGGCCGAAGGCCGTGAATGTTTATATATTTAGGCCGGAGGCCGTGTTTGATTATATATTTGGGTCGGAGGCCATGATTCGAATATGTTTTGGGTCGGAGGCTGTATTTGGGTAAGCTATATGCCTTGGTTAGTTGGTGGAATTTTCGATATGCACATTGACTTGTGGTGGTTTGGGTGTTGATTGATTTTGCTTGGGCCGGAGGCCATGATTGATTTATGTTTGAGATATAGTAAAGTATGAAAAATCAAACTAGTTCAGCGTAGACTTAATGAACTTATGTTTGGAACATGTTGGTTATTCATACAATTTAAGTAACTTTTGATATTTTTATAATTGAACTATGAATTTGGACTTTGGTTAAGTAATTGTTAATTTTCGAAAAGTTTTATAAGACGAACGGTGATCACTGTGGTTGAAAACAACTTTCATTTTATATATCTTCTTATAACAATTCTAAACTTCTCTGGTGAGACCGTGTAGTTAGGTGATGAGCGGATAATTTATACGCTTTTTGGCACTGTTTTTAGTATGTTTTTAGTACATTTTAGTTAGTTTTTAGCATGTTTTTATTAGTTTTTATTTAAAATTCACTTTTCTGGGCTTTACTATGAGTTTGTGTGTTTTTCTGTGATTTCAGGTAATTTCTGGCTGAAATTGAGGGACCTGAGCAGAAATCTGATTCAGAGACTGAATAAGGACTGTAGATGATGTTGGATTCTGACCTCCCTGCACTCGAAGTGGATTTTCTGGAGCTACAGAAGCCCAATTGGCGCGCTCTCAATTGCGTTGGAAACTAGACATCCTAGGATTTCCAGCAATGTATAATAGTTCATACTTTGCCTGAGATTTGATGGCTGATGAGCGGATAATTTGTACGCTTTTTGGCATTGTTTTTAGTATGTTTTTGGTAGTTTTAGTTGAGTTTTTATTATATTTTTATTAGTTTTTAGTTAAAATTCACTTTTCTGGACTTTACTATGAGTTTGTGTGTTTTTCTGTGATTTCAGGTATTTTCTGGCTGAAATTGAGGGATCTGAGCAAAAATCTGATCCAGAGACTCAAAAGGACTGCAGATGCTGTTGGATTCTGACCTCCCTGCACTCGAAGTGGATTTTCTGGAGCTACAGAAGCCCAATTGGCGCGCTCTCAACGGCGTTGGAAAGTAGACATCCTGAGCTTTCCAGAAATATATGATAGTCCATACTTTGCCCAATATTTGATGGCCCAAACTGGCGTTCAAAGTCACCCTCAGAATTCCCAGCGTTAAACGCCCAAACTGGCACAAGAATGGGAGTTAAACGCCCAAACTGGCACCAAAACGGGAGTTAAACGCCAAGAAGAGTCTCTACACGAAAAATGCTTCATTGCTCAGCCCAAGCACACACCAAGTGGGCCCGGAAGTGGATTTTTATGTCATTTACTCATCTATGTACACCCTAGGTTACTAGTTTTCTATATATAGGACCTTTTACTATTGTATTTTCATCTTGGTTCTTCTGGTTCCCTCTCTGGGGCCGAAACCAATGATCACTCTTGTTCTTATGTATTTTCAACGGTGGAGTTTCTACACACCATAGATTAAGGTGTGGAGCTCTGCTGTACCTCGAGTATTAATGCAATTACTATTGTTCTTCTATTCAATTCCGCTTGTTCTTTGTCCAAGATATCACTTGTTCTTCAACTTGATGAAGATGATGATTGACACTCATCATCATTCTCACCTATGAACAAGGTGACTGACAACCATTCTTGTTCTACAAGCAACCAAGGCTTAGTGAATATCTCTTGGATTCTTTAATCGGAATCTTCGTGGTATAGGCAGGACCTGATGGCGGCATTCAAGAGAATCCGGAAGGTCTAAACCTTGTCTGTGGTATTCTGAGTAGGATTCAATGATTGAATGACTGTGACGTGCTTCAAACTCCTAGCAGGCTAGGGCGTTAGTGACAGACGCAAAAGTATCGATGGATATTATTCCGGCCTGACCGAGAACCGACAGCTGAATTCCGCTATGCTGTGACAAGAGCATATGCAATCGCTTTCACTGAGAGGATGGGAGGTAGCCATTGACAACGGTGAAACCCTACACGAGCTTGCCATGGAAAGGAATAAGAAGGATTGGATGAAGACAGTAGGAAAGCAGAGAGACGGAAGGGAAGGCATCTTCATGCGCTTATCTGAAGTTCCTACCAATGAATTACATAAGTATCTCTATCTTTACCTTTGTGTTATTTTCGTTCATCACCATATCCATATGAGTCTGCCTGACTAAGATTTACAAGGTGACCATAGCTTGCTTCATACCAACAATCTCCGTGGGATCGACCCTTACTCGCGTAAGGTATTACTTGGACGACCCAGTGCACTTGCTGGTTAGTTGTGTGAAGTTGTAGTGATCACAATTTCGCGCACCAAGTTTTTGGCGCCGTTGTCGGGGATTGTTCTTGTGTATGGACAACTGACGGTTCTTCTTGTTGCTTAGATTAGGTATTTTTCTTCAGAGTTCTTAAGAATGAATTCTAGTGTTTCAAGGTGATGTTCTTATCATCACCAAGGCTGATTGATTCTCATCAATTTAGCTCTTGAATGCAGTGTCCTGCTGAAGCTTGGCCGGCCATGTCTAATTTCTTTAGACTAAAGCTTTAGACTAACATTGCATGATTCCTGGAATTCTCATTAAGAATTTTGATATCTTTATTTTCTTTTCCACTTAATTTTAAAAAAAAAAGCCAAAAAAAAAAATTTACAAAATCATAAAAACCAAAAATATTTTATGAATCTAGTGTCTCATTTTAAGTTTGGTGTCAATTGCATGTTTCTGTTCTTCTTGCATTTTTCGAATTTATGCATGTGTCTTCATTTATCTTCAAGTTGTTCTTGATGATTTCCTTGTTTTGATCTTTGAATTCTATTGACTTGAGTGTTTTGTGTTTCTCATATGCATTCTCATGTTGTTAGTGTCAGTAGTATACAAACTGCTAAGTATGGTGTCATGCATGCATTGTTATTTCATTCTTGTTGCATTTTGATTATTTAAAATCCAAAAATATTTTTAATTTGTGTCTTTTCAAGTCAATGATACCAAGAATTGAAGATTCAGAACATACTGCAGAGGAATTATACAGAAAAAGCTGAGCATTCAAAAATGCCCAGTGAAGAAGACAGACTGGCGTTTAAACGCCAGCCAGGGTACCTGGTTGGGCGTTTAACGCCCAAAAAGGTAGCATTTTGGGCGTTTAACGCCAGGATGGTGCTAGGGGGAAGATTTTGTTTTCAAAATCAAATTTTTTTCAAGTTTTCAAAGTTTTTCAAAATCAAATCTTTTTCAAATCAAATCTTATCAATCAAATGTTTTCAAAATCAATTTCTTTCCTTTTTCAAAGATACTTACTAACAATTAATGATTTGATTGAACATTTTTTGCCTTTTCTGTTGAGGAAGGTTTTATGTTTGAATCATATCTTTTCTTGTTAGGCAAGTCACTAATTTTCAAATCAAATCTTTTAAAATTGTTTTCAAAACATATCTTTTAAAATTGTTTTCAAATCATATCTTCTCAATCACATCTTTTTAAAACCATAACTTTTCAATCAAATCTTTTTAACCACATCTTTTTCAAAATAGTTTTCAATCAAATCCTTTTAATTTCTAATTTCAAAATCTTTTTCAAAAATCACTTGATTTCTTTTCCACTTTGAATTTTCGAAAATTATCAAACAGTTTTTCAAAATGTTTTCAAACTTTTTAATTTAATTTTCGAAAATTCTCTTCCCTCCTTCCCACATCCTTCTATTTATGGACTAACACTATCCCTTAATGCAAAATTCGAACTCCATCTTCTTGGACAAGTTCGAATTTTCTACTTCTGTTTTCTACCTTTCTTTTCCTCTGACACCTCAAGGAATCTCTATACTGTGACATAGAGGATTCCATATTTTCTTGTTCTCTTCTCTTTCATATGAGCAGGAACAAAGACAAAGGCATTCTTGTTGAAACTGACCCTGAACCTGAAAGGACCTTGAAGAGAAAGCTAAGAGAAGCCAAAACACAACTCTCTTTAGAGGACCTGACCGAATTCTTCAAAGAAGAAAAATACATGGCAGCCGAAAACAACAACAATGCCAACAATGCAAGGAAGGTGCTGGGTGACTTTACTACACCTACTCCCGACTTCTATGGGAGAAGCATATCTATCCCTGCCATTGGAGCAAACAACTTTGAGCTTAAGCCTCAATTAGTTTCTCTAATGCAACAGAATTGCAAGTTCCATGGACTTCCAATGGAAGATCCTCATCAGTTCTTAGCTGAATTCTTGCAAATCTGTGACACAGTCAAGACTAATGGGGTTAACCCTGAGGTCTACAGACTGATGCTATTCCCTTTTGCTGTAAGAGACAGAGCTAGAATATGGTTGGACTCTCAACCTAAAGAAAGCCTGGACTCTTGGGAAAAGCTAGTCAATACCTTCTTGGCAAAGTTCTTTCCACCACAAAGATGGAGTAAGCTTAGAGTGGAAGTCCAAACCTTCAGACAGAAGGATGGAGAATCCCTCTATGAAGCTTGGGAAAGATACAAACAATTAATCAGAAGATGTCCATCAGACATGCTTTCTGAATGGAGCATCATAGGTATTTTCTATGATGGTCTCTCTGAACTATCCAAGATGTCTTTGGATAGCTCTGCTGGAGGATCTCTTCATCTGAAGAAGACGCCTACAGAAGCTCAAGAGCTCATAGAAATGGTTGCAAATAACCAATTCATGTACACTTCTGAAAGGAATCCTGTGAACAATGGGACAAGTCAGAAGAAAGGAGTTCTTGAGATTGATGCTCTGAATGCCATTCTGGCTCAGAATAAGATATTGACTCAACAAGTCAATTTGATTTCTCAAAGTCTGTCTGGAATGCAAAATGCACCTGGCAGTACTAAGGAAGCTTCCTCTAAGGAAGAAGCTTATGATCCTGAGAACCCTTCAATGGAAGAGGTGAATTACCTAGGAGAACCCTATGGAAACACCTACAATTCTTCATGGAGAAATCACCCAAATTTCTCATGGAAGAATCAAGAGAGACCTCAACAAGGTTTCAATAATAATGGTGGAAGAAACAGGTTTAACAATAGCAAGCCTTTTCCATCAGCTTCTCAGCAACAGACAGAGAGTTCTAAGCAGAATACCTCTGACTTAGCAACAATGGTCTCTGATCTAATCAAAACCACTCAAAGTTTCATGAATGAAACAAGGTCCTCCATCAGAAATTTGGAAGGACAAGTGGGACAGCTGAGCAAGAGAATTACTGAACTCCCTCCTAGTACTCTCCCAAGTAATACAGAAGAAAATCCAAAAGGAGAGTGCAAAGCCATAAACATGGCCGAATATGGAGAGGAAAGAGAGGAGGTGGACGCCACTGAGGAAGACCTCAATGGGCGTGCACCAACCTCCTCTGAGTTCCCCAATGAGGAACCATGGGAATCTGAGGCTCAAAATGAGACCATAGAGATTCCATTGGACTTACTTCTGCCTTTCATGAGCTCTGATGAGTATTCTTCCTCTGAAGAGGATGAGTATGTCACTGAAGAGCAAGTTGCTAAATACCTTGGAGCAATCATGAAGCTAAATGACAAGTTATTTGGAAATGAGACTTGGGAGGATGAACCTCCTTTGCTCACCAAAGAACTGGATGACTTGTCTAGGCAGAAATTACCTCAAAAGAGACAAGATCCTGAGAAGTTTTCCCTACCTTGTACCATAGGCACCATGACCTTCAAGAAGGCTCTGTGTGACTTAGGGTCAAGTGTGAACCTCATGCCTCTCTCTGTAATGGAGAAGCTAGGGATCTTTGAGGTACAAGCTGCAAGAATCTCACTAGAGATGGCAGACAATTCAAGAAAACAAGCTTATGGACTTGTAGAGAATGTTTTGGTTAAGATTGAAGACCACTACATCCCTACTGATTTCATAGTCCTAGAGACTGGGAAATGCATGGATGAATCTATCATCCTTGGCAGACCCTTCCTAGCCACAGCAAAGGCTATGATTGATGTTGATGGAGGTGAACTGATCATTCAAGTGAATGAAGAATCCTATGTGTTTAAGGCTCAAGGATATCCCGCTGTCATCATGGAGAGGAAGCGTGAAGAGCTTCTCTCAAAACAGAGCCAAGCAGAGCCCCCACAGTCAAACTCTAAGTTTGGTGTTGGGAGGCCACAACCAAACTCTAAGTTTGGTGTTGAACCCCCACATTCAAACTCTAAGTTTGGTGTTGGGAGGTTCCAACACGGTTCTGAGTATTTCTGAGGCTCCATGAGAGCCCTCTGTCAAGCTACTGACATTAAAGAAGCGCTTGTTGGGAGGCAACCCAATGATTATATTTTATATATTTTCTTTTGTTATTTTATGTTTTTTGTAGGTTGATGATCATAAGAAGTCACAAAATCAATTGAAAAAGCAAAAACAGAATGAAAAACAGGAAGAAAAACAGCACACCCTGGAGGAAGAACCCACTGGCGTTTAAACGCCAGTGAGGCTAGCAGTTGGGCGTTTAACGCCCAGTCTGGCACCATTCTGGGCGTTTAACGCCAGAAAGGGGCACCAGACTGGCGTTAAACACCAGAAAAAGGCAAGAACCTGGCGTTAAACGCCAGAAAGGGGCACCAGCCCGGCGTTTAACGCCAGAATTGGCTCAAAACGTGTTTTTGAAAGCCATTTGGTGCAGGGATGACTTTTCCTTGACACCTAAGGATCTGTGGACCCCACAGGATCCCCACCAACCCCACCACTCTCTCCCTCTTCTTCACCCATTCACCAATCACCTCAATACCTCTTCACCACTCACATCCATTCTTCATAAAACCCCACATACATGGCCGAACACAAAGCCATTCCCTTCTTCCTCATTTCTTCTTCTTCTACTCTCTTCTTTCTTCTTTTGCTCGAGGACAAGCAAACCTTTTAAGTTTGGTGTGGTAAAAGCATTGCTTTTTGTTTTTCCATAACCATATATGGCATCCAAAGCCGGTTCAACTGAGAAGGTATGACCTCAAGCCCATCACTAAGAAAAGAATGGAGCAAACAAGAGATCCTCCTCCTCAAAGAATCATGAGAGAGGAGCAACAAAGACAAGGAAGAGACATTGAGGAGCTCAAGCACTCCATAGGATCTTCAAGAGGAAGAACAAGCCGCCATCACTAAGGTGGACCCGTTCTTTAATCTCCTTGTTCTTTATTTTTCTGTTTTTCGAATTTTAGTGCTTTATGTTTATCCATGTTTGTGTCTTATGATCATTAGTGTCTTAGTGTCTATGCCTTAAAGCCATGAATATGAATCCATCACCTTTCTTAAATGAAAACTGTTTTTATCACAAAAGAACAAGAAGTACAGGATTTCAAATTCATCTTTAAAACTAGCTTAATTAGATTGATGTGGTGACAATACTTTTTGTTTTCTGAATGTATGCTTAAACAGTGCATATGTCTTTTGAATCTGTTGTTCATGAATGTTAAAATTGTTGGCTCTTGAAAGAATGATGAAAAATGAGACATGTTACTGAGGATCTGAAAAATCATAAAAATGATTCTTGAAGCAAGAAAAAGCAGTGAATACAAAAAAAAAAACGAAAAAAAAAAGGGGAGAAAGAAAAAGAAAAGAAAAAGAAAGAAATAAAGTTTTGATCCAAGGCAATAAGAGTGTGCTTAAGAACCCTGGACACCTCTAATTGGAGACTTTAGCAAAGCTGAGTCACAATCTGAAAAGGTTCACCCAATTATGTGTCTGTGGCATGTATGTATCCGGTGGTAATACTGGAAGACAGAGTGCTTTGGGCCACGGCCAAGACTCAATAAGTAGCTGTGTTCAAGAATCATCATACTTAACTAGGAGAATCAATAACACTATCTGGATTCTGAGTTCCTAAAGAAGCCAATCATTCTGAATTTCAAAGGATAAAGTGAGATGCCAAAACTATTCGGAGGCAAAAAGCTACTAGTCCCGCTCATCTAATTTGGAGCTAAGTTTCACTGATAATTTGGAGTCTATAGTATATTCTCTTCTTTTTATCTTATTTGATTTTCAGTTGCTTGGGGACAAGCAACAATTTAAGTTTGGTGTTGTGATGAGCGGATAATTTGTACGCTTTTTGGCATTATTTTTAGTATGTTTTTGGTAGTTTTAGTTGAGTTTTTATTATATTTTTATTAGTTTTTAGTTAAAATTCACTTTTCTGGACTTTACTATGAGTTTGTGTGTTTTTCTGTGATTTCAGGTATTTTCTGGCTGAAATTGAGGGATCTGAGCAAAAATCTGATCCAGAGACTCAAAAGGACTGCAGATGCTGTTGGATTCTGACCTCCCTGCACTCGAAGTGGATTTTCTGGAGCTACAGAAGCCCAATTGGCGCGCTCTCAACGGCGTTGGAAAGTAGACATCCTGAGCTTTCCAGAAATATATAATAGTCCATACTTTGCCCAAGATTTGATGGCCCAAACCGGCGTTCAAAGTCACCCTTAGAATTCCCAGCGTTAAACGCCCAAACTGGCACAAGAATGGGAGTTAAACGCCCAAACTGGCACCAAAACGGGAGTTAAACGCCAAGAAGAGTCTCTACACGAAAAATGCTTCATTGCTCAGCCCAAGCACACACCAAGTGGGCCCGGAAGTGGATTTTTATGTCATTTACTCATCTATGTACACCCTAGGTTACTAGTTTTCTATATATAGGACCTTTTACTATTGTATTTTCATCTTGGTTCTTCTGGTTCCCTCTCTGGGGCCGAAACCAATGATCACTCTTGTTCTTATGTATTTTCAACGGTGGAGTTTCTACACACCATAGATTAAGGTGTGGAGCTCTGCTGTACCTCGAGTATTAATGCAATTACTATTGTTCTTCTATTCAATTCCGCTTGTTCTTTGTCCAAGATATCACTTGTTCTTCAACTTGATGAAGATGATGATTGACACTCATCATCATTCTCACCTATGAACAAGGTGACTGACAACCATTCTTGTTCTACAAGCAACCAAGGCTTAGTGAATATCTCTTGGATTCTTTAATCGGAATCTTCGTGGTATAGGCAGGACCTGATGGCGGCATTCAAGAGAATCCGGAAGGTCTAAACCTTGTCTGTGGTATTCTGAGTAGGATTCAATGATTGAATGACTGTGACGTGCTTCAAACTCCTAGCAGGCTAGGGCGTTAGTGACAGACGCAAAAGTATCGAGGATATTATTCCGGCCTGACCGAGAACCGACAGCTGAATTCCGCTATGCTGTGACAAGAGCATATGCAATCGCTTTCACTGAGAGGATGGGAGGTAGCCATTGACAACGGTGAAACCCTACACGAGCTTGCCATGGAAAGGAATAAGAAGGATTGGATGAAGACAGTAGGAAAGCAGAGAGACGGAAGGGAAGGCATCTTCATGCGCTTATCTGAAGTTCCTACCAATGAATTACATAAGTATCTCTATCTTTACCTTTGTGTTATTTTCGTTCATCACCATATCCATATGAGTCTGCCTGACTAAGATTTACAAGGTGACCATAGCTTGCTTCATACCAACAATCTCCGTGGGATCGACCCTTACTCGCGTAAGGTATTACTTGGACGACCCAGTGCACTTGCTGGTTAGTTGTGTGAAGTTGTAGTGATCACAATTTCGCGCACCAATGGCCCAAACCGGCGTTGCAAATCAGCTTCAGAATTCCCGGCGTTTAACGCCGGAACTGGCACAAAAATTGGAGTTAAATGCCCGAACTGGCACAAAAGCTGGCGTTTAACTCCAGAAAAAGTCTCTACACATGAAAGCTTCAATGCTCAGCCCAAGCACACACCAAGTGGACCTCGAAAGTGAATTTTTACGTCATTTACTCATTTCTATATATCCTAGGTTACTAGTTCACTATTAATAAGACCTTTTGACATTGTATCTCTACCTTATGACACATTACACATTTCTTATTGTATCCTCTACGGCATGAGTCTCTAAACCCCATGGTTGGGGGTGAGGAGCTCTGCTGTGTCTTGATGGATTAATGCAATTACTACTGTTTTTCATTCAAATACGCTTGTTTCCATTCTAAGATATCACTTGCTCCTCAATTTGATGAATGTGATGATCCGTGACACTAATCATCATTCTCACCTATGAACGTGTGCCTGACAACCACCTCCGTTCTACTTTAGATTGAGTGGATATCTCTTAGATTCTTTAGTCTGAATCTTCGTGGTATAAGCTAGAATTGATGGCGGCATTCAAGAGAATCCGGAAGGTCTAAACCTTGTCTGTGGTATTCTGAGTAGGATTCAGGGATTGAATGACTGTGACGAGCTTCAAACTCGCGATTGTGGGGCGTTAGTGACAGACGCAAAAGAATCACTGGATTCTATTCCGACATGATCGAGAACCGACAGATGAATAGCCGTACTGTGATAGAGCGCGTTGAACATTTTCACTGAGAGGATGGGAGGTAGCCAATGACAACGGTGAAACCCTACATACAGCTTGCCATGGAAGGAGCCTTGCGTGTATGAAGAAGAAGACAGTAGGAAAGCAGAGGTTCAGAAGATAGAGCATCTCCAAAACCTCAACCTGTTCTCCATTACTGCAAAACAAGTATTTATTTCAGGTTCTTTTACTTTTCACAATTAAACCTGAGAATTATTGATATCCTGACTAAGAGTTACAAGATAACTATAGCTTGCTTCAAGCCGATAATCTCCGTGGGATCAACCCTTACTCACGTAAGGTATTACTTGGACGACCCAGTGCACTTGCTGGTTAGTTGTGCGGAATTGCAAAAGTATGATTGCAATTTCGTGCACCAAGTTTTTGGCGCCGTTGCCGGGGATTATTCGAGTTTGGACAACTGACGGTTTATCTTGTTGCTTAGATTAGGAATATTTTATTTTTGTTGGTTTAGAGTCTTTTATTTAAGTTTAGTTTCATATTTTAAGTTTGGTGTCAATTGCATGCTTTTGTTTTCTTTTAATTTTTCGACTTTGCATGTTCTTAGTCCTTTCTTGATCTTTAAAAATTCTAAGTTTGGTGTCTTCTTTGTGTTTTCCTTTAGGTTTTCGAAAATTTGTGTGTGATTTTCTAAAAATTTCTAAGTTTTGTGTCTTCTTTGTATTTTCCTTTAAATCTTCGAAATTTTGCATTAATTTTCAAAATCATATCTTTTCAATCATATCTTTTTCAAAGTAATTTTCAATCATATCTTTTTAATTGCTAATTCCAAAATCTTTTTAATTAATTAATCTAGTTCTCAATTTGCTTTGATTTTATTTTCTTTTAGTCTTCGAAATTTTATTTTATTTTCTTTTCTATTTTATTTCATCATTTTCGTTCATTCAAAAAAAAATTTTTTATTTTACTTGTGAATCCATATCATATTCCCTTCCTCCATCATGGACCTAAGTGGAAGTGAGCAGTCCAGAAGGACTCTGGGGTCATATGCTAACCCCATTACAGCTGCATATGGGAGTAGCATCTGTATACCTCCCATTAAAACAAGCAGCTTTGAGCTAAATCCTCAACTCATTATCATGGTGCAGCAAAATTGTCAGTATTTCGGTCTTCCACAGGAAGAACCTACTGAGTTTCTGGCACAGTTCTTACAAATTGCTGACACAGTACGTGATAAAGAGGTGGATCAGAATGTCTACAGATTATTACTGTTTCTATTTGCTGTAAAAGATCAAGCTAAGAGGTGGTTGAATAACCAACCCACAGCAAGTATAAAAACATGGAGACAGTTATCAGACAAATTCCTGAATCAATTTTACTCCCCCAAAAAGGATGACACAGCTAAGGCTGGACATCCAAGGCTTTAAACAAGAGGATAATGAATCCCTTTATAATGCCTGGGAGAGGTATAAAGGTATGCTAAGGAAATGCCCCTCTGAAATATTTTCAGAGTGGGTACAGTTAGACATCTTCTACTATGGGCTTATAGAAAAAGCTCAGATGTCTTTAGACCACTCAGCTGGTGGATCTATACACATGAGGAAAATGATTGAAGAGGCTCAAGAACTCATAGATACTGTTGCTAGAAATCAACATTTGTACTCTAGCAATGAGTCCTCTACAAAAGAAGAAGCTATGGCAGTAGCTACTGACACTAATCCTCAAGAACAGATTGTTGAGCTTAATCAGCAATTACACATGATGACAAAACAGTTAGCAGAATTTAAAGAGATGCTCCAAGAAACTAAAATTGCTAACAAGAATATAGAATCACAGTTGAATCAGACAAAACATCAGTTATCTAAACAGATAACAGAAGAATGCCAAGCAGTTTAACTGAGGAGTGGGAAGACATTGAATAACACTGCTCAAAGTGGCAAAAAGCCAAGAAAGGAACAACTGACAGAGGATAACCAAACCACTGCCCAAAATCCCTCTGAGGACAGTAAGAGCCTAGAGAGGAATACTCCTGGCGTTCAAACACTAGAAAGGGGGGAAAGTTGGCGTTAAACGCCCATTCCTTGCCCAGCTCTGGCGTTCAAACGCCAGAAAGGGGGGAAAAGTTGGCGTTAAACGCCCATTCCTCACCCAATCCTGGCGTTCAAACGCCAATGAGGAATCAGACACCTGAGAGTTCTGATAGTAACCCCTCTAAAAAGGCTTCTCCAACCACCTCTGTAGGGAATAAACCTGCAACAACTAAGGTTGAAGAATATAAAGCCAAGATGCCTTATCCTCAGAAACTCTGCCAAGCGGAACAGGATAAACAATTTGCCCGCTTTGCAGACTATCTAAGGACTCTTGAAATAAAGATTCCGTTTGCAGAGGCACTTGAGCAAATACCTTCTTATGCTAAGTTCATGAAAGAGATCTTAAGTCATAAGAAGGATTGGAGAGAAACTGAAAAAGTGTTTCTCACTGAAGAATGCAGTGCATTCATTCTGAAAAGCTTACCGAAAAAGCTTCAAGATCCAGGAAGCTTTATGATACCATACACATTAGAAGGCGCTTGTACCAAGACAGCCCTATGTGACCTTGGAGCAAGTATCAATCTAATACCTGGATCCACTATCAGAAAGCTTGGGTTGACTAAAGAAGTCAAACCAACCCGGATATGCCTCCAACTTGCTGATGGCTCCATTAAATATCCATCAGGCATAATTGAGGACATGATTGTCAAGGTTGGGCCATTCGCCTTTCCAACTGACTTTGTAGTGCTGGAAATGGAGGAGCACATGAGTGCAACTCTCATCCTAGGAAGACCCTTCCTAGCAACTTGACGAACTCTCGTTGATGTACAAAAAGGGGAAGTAACCCTGAGAGTCAATGAGGATGAGTTCAAGTTGAATGCTGTCAAAGCTATGCAGCATCTAGACACATCAAATGACTGCATGAGCACTGATATTATTGACTCTTTGGTGGAAGAGATCAATATGACTGAAAGTCTAGAATCAGAGCTAGAGGACATCTTCAAGGATGTTCAGCCTGATTAGGAGGAACCAGAGGAAATTAAAGAATTTTTGAAAATTCCTCAAGAAGAGGATAAGTGATAAACCCATATTTTATGGTTTATCTTGTGCTTAATTGAGTGGATTTTATCAACTCTTTACCCACTTATTCATACAATTCGCATGTTTTACATTTTTCTTCCTGATTTTGTGCTATGATTGAAAACATGCTTCTTTGATCTTATATTTGCTTATTATTAATCCTCTCTTATTACCATTAGATGCCTTGATATGTGCCTTAAGTGTTTTCAGAGATTACAGGGCAGGAATGGCTTGGAGGATGGAAAGGAAGCATGCAAAAGTGGAAGGAATACAAGAAGTTGGAGAAACTGCTAAGCTGTCCAGCCTGACCTCTTTGCACTCAAACGGCTATAACTTTAGCAATAGAGGTCCAAATGACGCGGTTCTAGTTGCGTTGGAAAGCTAATGTCTGGGCTTCGATTTGATATATAATTTGCCATAGCTGCCCCGATTCCAGGCGACGCGAACGCGTGAGTCACGCAAACGCGTGACCTGGCAGGAACGCAACCCGCGCGGCCGCGTGAGCCATGCGGCCGCGTCACTTTTCCACGACCTGTACGGACCAGAAAGCGCTGGAAGTGACTTCTGGGCTGTTTCTGACTCAGTTTTCGGCCCAAAGAACATAGATTAGAGTTTATAAAGTGGGAGAATGCATCCATTCACAATCATGCTCTGATAATGCTATTCATAATTCACTTTTCATATTTTTAGATGTAGTTTTTAGTGAGAGAGGTTCTCTCCTCTCTTTCTTAGGATTAGGATTTAGGACTTCTCTTAGTTTTAGGAGTGACTCTCAATCCCAGGTTCTTTATTTTTATTTATCCCAATTTAATTTATGAACTTTTCCATGTTAAGAGTTGAATACTTTATTTAATGATATTTGAAGCATTTCAGTTTATGATTGTTCCTTTTTATTATTCCCAATCTGAGGATATTGTTATTCTAGTAGATTTAGTTTTTCCCCTGTTGGCCTTGGTTAAATAATTAGTAACTCTTGATTTATCAAACTCATTGTTGATTGAAAATTGGAATTAATTCATCCACTTAACTTACCTTCATAGTTAGAGGTTAACAAAGTGGGATTAAAATCCAATTCTCATCACAATTGATAAGGATAGGACTTCCAGTTCTTCATACCTTGCCAAGAGATTTTATTAGTATTATTTTATTTTATTTTACTTATCATATAACATATTCCCACCTTACTTCCAAAACCCCAATTTACAAACTCATAACCAATAATAAGAACATACCTCCTTGCAATTCCTTGAGAAGACGACCCGAGGTTTAAATACTCGGTTAACAATTTATTTAGGGGTTTGTTACTTGTGACAACCAAAATGTTTGTACGAAGGGATTTCTGTCGGTTTAGAGACTATATCTACAACGCGACTGTTTTTATGAAATTCTTTACTGGCAAAAATCCTAACGTCAAAATGGCGCCGTTGCTGGGGAGTTGCAAACGTGTGCCTTATTATTGGTTATTGTAAATATTTTTCAAAAAAAAATATATTTTTCTTTTACTTGTTTATTTGTTTCTCCTTTTTCCCCTTTATTTCTGATAACTACTATGAATTCTCACCCCTCTCGCTTTGAGTTTGGTTCTAACTTTGTTGAAGGAAATAGAAACCACAGCAGGAATATGCGTCAAGGTCAGACCAATCAAGGATGGATGGAGCCAAGAGGATCTAATCAACCCTTTAGGCAACAACACCCTCCAAGATATCATGGACAACGACCATTCTACAATGCATACCCAGTTGAAAGATATGGTGGACAACCTTGTAACTACGAACAAGTCCCACCCCGTGCCTATATACCATCCTCTCAACATAACTTTGAACCGCCACACTCACAAGCCCCTTTCCACCATTCACCTCCATATGACCCTAATCCTTATTCACCACACCAACCACCATATGAACCATACACAGAACCACCACCTCGATATACACCATCTCCTTATCATTATCAAGATGAACCACCTTCCTACCATGAACCCTTTCTCCCAACAAATGAACCCTTTTATCCACCCCAAATCTCCTTGGAGAAAGTAATTGGTGATCTAAACTCTACTATACGAGCTCTCGCCACCCAAATCGGACCACCAAATACCTTCAATAATCAACCCTCTAGCTCTAGTGCACTTCTTTTTCAATCACAGAATGATCTTTCCACCCATCACCACCATTCATGGAAGAGCACCAACATCCATCAATCCAAGAGCAACATGATCCCACTGATACTATTGACATAGAACAAGAGAGAAGGGATCATCTTCGCGAATCCATACTTCATAAGGAGCTAGAGAAGGCACTAAGGGTGAAGGTAGTAGACACCCTTGAAGTTGACAGTGCGGTTGAAGAACTAGTGAAAGAAGACAACAAGGGGGATTTTATACTTAAAGGTAAAGAAATAGCTGGAAGGAAAATCATTGAGGACGAATATGATTGCATACTTAAATACCTGGATCAAGAAAGAAATCGATTACCTTTCCAACGTTCGGACATTCAAAGAACCCCCATGGTTTCATGTGGGAAATCTACTGAAGAATGTAGCAGGAAGGAGAAATTGGGCACTCAGGTGGATAGTGAACAGCACGATTTGATATTGGAACAAGTGGAAGAAGCCGGAATTATTGAAGAAGAAGAGGAGGCAGTGGTTGAAGACTTAGGAGATGCTAAACCTCCATGGGAAAGTCAAGTTATAGAGCATCCTTCAAAGACGTTTGAAGCTGATGTTGAAGACTTTAAAGGAGACGATCAAGAGATGGATTCAATCATTAATGAATTCTTATCTACATTTGAATCCTCTCCCATTGGACTTGACATGGAGATTATAGAAGAAGAAGCACAACCTCCTTTGCCCTTGGTGAACACTGAAGAAGAGATTGAATTGGAAGAAATCCACCAAGAGGAAGAGGTTGATATTGAAGAAGATTGCCAAGAGGTGGAAGATGTCGAAGAAGAGCACAAGGGAGTGGAGCTTGCACGTTCATTAAGAACACCTCCCCCTAAGTTGCCATCATCCTTCACAACATTCAAGTGGGTAAAATTCATATCCCTTAGCTTTCTAATTCCACTTGAATACGGGCTACTGGAGACGGATGGTCAACTTAGAGCTCTTTGTAGCATTAAGAGTAAGAAGAAGATGGTCAGTGGTAAGATCTATCCTGCAAGGTTCATTATGGTTGGAAGCTCAAAATTTAAACGCAAAGGTTGGTATAGAGCTCAATTGAATGGGTCTAGGAAGTTGTTTGGACGCTTCAGTGAGAATTCTAAAGCTGAACCACCCGGATGGAATCATGATAATCAACTTGAAGACGGGTGCAGAAACAAGATTTGGGATCCCGGAGGATATTGGAATTGCAAACATTGGTGGAGATTCCTGGATCAGTACAAGCATAAGCCACCATGACAAGGAGCTCGCCAAATGTCCAACTTAAGGACTTTAACTAAAAGTGCTAGGTGGGAGACAACCCACCATGGTATAATCACTCCTTTCTCAATTTTAATTTTAGTTAGTTTTGTTTGTTTTTGAATTTTATTTTATTGAACCTGGAATCATGCATAGCATTCACATTAGTCATTGCAAATCTGCATATTGCATTAAAAAAAATGCCACGCGACGCGATCGCATCAACGACGCTTCCGCGTCGCAAGGAGTGGGGAGAAAATAAAAAACGAACAGAGAGTCACGCGAGAGCGTGGCTGGAGGCGTGCCAATGGCACAAATCGTTCCACGCGACCGCGTCATATGGGAAAAATGGCATCCCACGCGACCGCGTGCCCTGGATTTCGACGTAATAATGGTGCACAGCCGAAAATTGTGCTGGAGTGGCGCTGGACTAGCGCTGGACGCGCAGTCCATCTCACGCAACCGCGTGCCTCACGTGGCCGCGTCACGTTCTTCTAAAGCCCACTCGCGCGATCGCGTCACCCACGCAATCGCGTCACCCAAAATTTGGCAAAATAAGATTTTGAATAGAGAGTTGTGCGAGCACGAAGCTGCCCTCGCGCCAGTAGCATAAATTGAGTCACGCGACCGCATGACCGACGCGACCGCGTCGAGTAACTTACAGCGCAAGTCGCGCGACCGCGTGCCCCACGCGTCCGCGTCGCTTGCGACGCACAGCTTATCCTAATTTGCCAAATATCTTATCTTTTCTTCCCCAATCCTAATTTCTTCTATCTTTTCTTCTTTCTTCTTTCTTTCTTACTTTACTTCTTTCCCTTCTCATTCTTCTTATCTTTTATTTTATTTTACTTAATTTATTTGCATATCTCATTCATCGCATCTTAATTTTGTGCATATTGTTTTTATTTTCTTTTCTGAATTTTTTATTTTTCCATTGGTGTTAAAAAAAATTTCTTATTCTACTGTTGCATCTTTTCTTGAATTTATTTTGGCAACTTGTTTTACACTATGGGATGATATTAATTATCTACCAATGCCAATCTTTTATGATACTTGCACTCCATTTGCATTGGCATGAACTTGTATTGATACTTCCATTACCCACTCTCCTCCCCTATGTTACAAATTTTATACCACTGGTATGCCATGGCTTCTATTATTTTCTCACGTACATGTTGAAGCTTCCATGTAAATGAAGACCCTTATCATTTGGCATTAACCCCACCCATACTTTATTTATTTTCTTATCTTTATTTCTGGGTTACTTTTCTTCCCTTTTTCTTTCAGGATGGCCATCCAGAGGGGAACTGGAAGACATTTACATGGGGAGACAAACAAGTACATTTGCACAATCCTTGAGGAAAGGCATCAGTTGGAACAACCCGTCCACCTGCACATCTCAGCATGCACCGAGGACGGTGCAATCTTTAAGTGTGGGGAGGTCGATACCGATCTCCATGGGTTAGTACTTTCTTGTCTCAACATCAATGTTTAAATTTTCCTTGTAGATTAGTTGTTGCATTTGCATGTTTATTTGATTTTTGCATATTTTACCACTTGGTTGAAGTAATATTTTCTTTTTTAAGAAACGTTTTATAGTATTTCACTAATTTAAATTTAAAAAACTTTTTGAATAACTTGTATGAAGAAATTTTATTTTGGAACATGGTTTAAAGCTTGAACACACAAAACTAGTGAGATTTTGAGCCTATTTGATTGGTTGCATTTTATCAACCAATATTTTATTTTTAGTGTGTATTTTTCTCTCTAAAATTATGATCTTTGTCTTGCTTGATTCTATATTTCCATTGTTTAATGTATGCATACACTTATATGATTGAGGCCTTGTTTCACTGAGCTTACATACCCATATGGCCTTACCTTTCATTATCCCTTACAAACCAATGTTGAGCCTATTATACCCCTTTATTCTTTACTTTAGCACATCACTAAGTCTAAGCGGAAAACAATAATATCCTTAATTTGAATCTTTGATTAGCTTAGACTAGTGAGAGTGCTCATGAATTAAGTGTGGAAAAGTGAATTTGGAAACATCTGGTTTGAGAATTGAGTATGTTAGAATTTTCTGAAAATGTGAAAGAAATGTTTAGGACATGTTCATGCATTCAATAAATTAATCATATGCATTGAGAAAAAAATATATATATAAAAAAAAAGAGCAAAATAAGTGAAAGGGGACAAAATGCCCCAAAGTAAGTGATGAAAGCAATGCATATGAGTTATACTTGAAATTAGAATGCATGAATATGTGGAAAACATGGTTAATGGATGGTTAGATGTTATATTATGATTACATGGATTGTTTAAGTTAGGTGGGAAAGTTTAAGTTAATTAAGGATTCAGATTTTAGTCCACTTGGCCAAATACAATCCTACCTTAACCCTAACCCCATTACAACCCTTAAAAGACCTCTTGATATGTGTATCTGTGCATTAAATTTATGTTGATTGTTAGATGAAGAGCAAGCCTTAGAAAGCAAGGTTAGTAGAGAATCGAGAGAATCAAACCTAAAACACTTGAGTGATTAGAGTGATATACACTACTAGTGAGGGTTCGATGCTTGATTCTTTGTTCCTGGAATTCATGAGCTATTTTCTTCTACAAGTCTATTTGTACTTCATTTTTATGATTTGAATTAGTGAAATCCAGTTCATATTTATTCTTGGAGATTTATTTACTTTTAACCAAGTAGGTAGAAACATTTTTCCATTTAGTTGCATTTATAGGTTGCATTTCATACATTCTACCATTCCTCTTCATCTTTATAGTTCTCTTGAACTTAGCATGAGGACATGCTATTGTTTAAGTGTGGGGAGGTTGATAAACCCATATTTTATGGTTTATCTTGTGCTTAAATGAGTGGATTTTATCAACTCTTTACCCACTTATTCATACAATTCGCATGTTTTACATTTTCCTTCCTGATTTTGTGCTATGATTGAAAACATGCTTCTTTGATCTTATATTTGCTTATTATTAATCCTCTCTTATTACCATTAGATGCCTTGATATGTGCGTTAAGTGTTTTCAGAGATTACAGGGCAGGAATGGCTTGGAGGATGGAAAGGAAGCATGCAAAAGTGGAAGGAATACAAGAAGTTGGAGAAACTGCTAAGCTGTCCAGCCTGACCTCTTCGCACTCAAACGGCTATAATTTTAGCTACAGAAGTCCAAACGATGCGGTTTTAGTTGCATTAGAAAGCTAACGTCCGGGGCTTCGATTTGATATATAATTTGCCATAGCTGCCCCAATGCCAAGCGACGCGAACGCGTGAGTCACGCGGACGCGTGACCTGGCAGGAACGCAAACTCACGCGGACGCGTGACCTGGCAGGAACGCAACCCGCGCGGCCGCGTGAGCCATGCGGCCGCGTCACTTTTCCGCGACCTGTACGGACCAGAAAGCGCTGGAAGTGACTTCTGGGCTGTTTCTGACTCAGTTTTCGGTCCAGAGAACACAGATTAGAGTTTATAAAGTGGGGAAATGCATCCATTCACAATCATGCTCTGATAATGCTATTCATAATTCACTTTTCATATTTTTAGATGTAGTTTTTAGTGAGAGAGGTTCTCTCCTCTCTCTCTCTTAGGATTAGGATTTAGGACTTCTCTTAGTTTTAGGAGTGACTCTCAATCCCAGGTTCTTTATTTTTATTTATCCCAATTTAATTTATGAACTTTTCCATGTTAAGATTTGAATACTTTATTTAATGATATTTGAAGTATTTCAGTTTATGATTGTTCCTTTTTATTATTCCCAATCTGAGAATATTGTTATTCTAGTAGATTTAGTTTTTCTCCTGTTGGCCTTGGTTAAATAATTAGTAACTCTTGATTTATCAAACTCATTGTTGATTGAAAATTGGAATTAATTCATCCACTTAACTTACCTTCATAATTAGAGGTTAACAAAGTGGGATTAAAATGCAATTCTCATCACAATTGATAAGGATAGGACTTCCAGTTCTTCATACCTTGCCAAGAGATTTTATTAGTATTATTTTATTTTATTTTACTTATCATATAACATATTCCCACCTTACTTCCAAAACCCCAATTTACAAACTCATAACCAATAATAAGAACATACCTCCCTGCAATTCCTTGAGAAGACGACCCGAGGTTTGAATACTCGGTTAACAATTTATTTAGGGGTTTGTTACTTGTGACAACCAAAACGTTTGTACGAAGGAATTTCTGTTGGTTTAGAGACTATATCTACAACGCGACTGTTTTTATGAAATTCTTTACTGGCAAAAATCCTAACGTCAATAAGCCTCCCAAACCTGAGCTCAAACCACTACCACCATCCCTGAAGTATGCATTTCTGGGAGAGGGTGACACTTTTCCAGTGATCATAAGCTCTGCTTTAAATTCACAGGAAGAGGAAGCACTAATTCGAGTGCTAAGGACACACAAGACAGCTCTTGGATGGTCCATAAGTGATCTTAAGGGCATTAGCCCAGCAAGATGCATGCACAAGATCCTATTGGAGGATAATGCCAAACCAGTGGTCCAACCACAAAGGCGGCTAAATCCAGCCATGAAGGAGGTGGTGCAGAAAGAGGTCACTAAATTACTAGAGGCTTGGATTATTTATCCTATTTCTGATAGCCCCTGGGTGAGCCCTGTCCAAGTTGTTCCCAAGAAGAGAGGCATGACAGTGGTTCATAATGAAAAGAATGAACTGGTTCCTACAAGAACAGTTACAGGGTGGCGTATGTGTATTGATTACAGAAGGCTCAATACAGCCACCAGAAAGGATCATTTTCCTTTACCATTCATAGACCAAATGCTAGAAAGACTAGCTGGTCATGATTATTACTGCTTTTTGGATGGCTATTCAGGTTACAACCAAATTGCAGTAGATCCTCAGGACCAAGAGAAAACAACATTCACTTGCCCTTCTGGCGTGTTTGCCTACAGAAGAATGCATTTTGGTCTGTGTAATGCACCTGCAACTTTTCAGAGATGCATGCTATCCATCTTCTCTGATATGGTAGAGAAGTTCCTGGAAGTCTTCATTGATGACTTCTCAGTATTTGGAGACTCATTCAGCTCCTGTCTTGATCATCTAGCACTTGTCCTGAAAAGATGCCAAGAGACTAACCTGGTCTTAAACTGGGAGAAATGTCACTTTATGGTGACTGAAGGAATTGTCCTTGGGCACAAAATTTCAAGCAAGGGAATAGAGGTGGATCAAGCAAAGGTAGAGGTAATTGAAAAATTACCACCACCTGCCAATGTTAAGGCAATCAGAAGCTTTCTGGGGCATGCAGGATTCTACAGAAGATTTATAAAGGATTTTTCAAAAATTGCAAAACCTCTAAGCAACCTACTAGCTGCTGACACACCATTTGTGTTTGACACACAGTGTCTGCAGGCGTTTGAGACCCTGAAAGCCAAGCTGGTCACAGCACCAGTCATCTCTACACCAGACTGGACATTACCATTCAAACTAATGTGTGATGCCAGTGACCATGCCATTGGTGCAGTGTTGGGACAGAGGCATAACAAGCTTCTGCACGTCATTTATTATGTTAGCCGTGTTCTAAATGACGCACAGAAGAATTACACAACCACAGAAAAAGAGTTACTTGCAGTGGTCTATGCCATTGACAAGTTTAGATCCTATTTAGTAGGGTCAAAAGTGATTGTGTACACTAACCATGCTGCTCTTAAAATACTCACAAAGCAGGATTCAAAACCCAGGCTCATAAGGTGGGTGCTGTCTGCAAGAGTTTGATATAGAAATAAGAGACAGAAAAGGGACAGAGAACCAAGTAGCTGATCATCTGTCCCGAATAGAACCAGTAGTTGGGGTGTCCCTCCCTTCTACTGAGATCTCTGAGACCTTTCCAGATGAGCAACTCTTTGCCATTCAGGAAGCTCCATAGTTTGCAGACATTGCAAATTATAAAGCTGTAAGGTTTATACCCCAGGAGTACAGCAGGGTGCAAAGAAAGAAATTAATTTCAGATGCCAAGTACTACCTATGGGATGAGCCATATCTCTTTAAGAGATGTGCAGACGGAATGATTCACAGATGTGTACCTAGAGAGGAAGCACAAAGGATCCTGTGGCATTGCCATGGATCACAGTATGGAGGACATTTTGGAGGTGAGCGAACAGCCACTAAGGTCCTCTAATGTGGCTTCTACTGGCCTACTCTCTATAGAGATGCCCGAGAGTTTGTGCGTAACTGTGACAGTTGCCAAAGAGCTGGTAACTTGCCTCATGGGTACGCCATGCCTCAACAAGGGATCTTAGAGATTGAATTGTTTGATGTATGGGGTATTGACTTCATGGGTCCTTTCCCACCATCATACTCAAACACTTACATTCTGGTGGCAGTGGACTATATATCTAAATGGGTAGAAGCAATTGCCACACCCACTAATGATACTAAGATCGTGCTGAAATTCCTCCAGAAACACATCTTCAGCAGGTTTGGTGTTCCCAGAGTACTAATCAGTGACGGGGGAACTCATTTCTGCAATAAACAGCTATACTCTGCTATGGTCCGATATGGAATTAGCCACAAGGTAGCAACTCCGTATCATTCAAGACAAATGGGCAAGCTGAAGTCTCTAACAGAGAGCTAAAAAGAATCCTGGAACGGACTGTAATTTCCCGTAGAAAGGATTGGGCAAAGAGCTTGGATAATGCTCTGTGGGCATACAGAACAGCATTCAAGACTCCTATAGGAACCTCTCCATACCAACTTGTGTATGGCAAGGCCTGTCATCTGCCCGTGGAACTGGAACATAAAGCCTACTGGGCAACCAGATTCCTAAACCTGGATGCGAAGTTAGCTGGTGAAAAAAGATTACTCCAGCTAAAGAGCTAGAGAATTTAGACTCAGTGCCTTTGAAAATGCAAAAATTTATAAGGAAAAGGCAAAGAAGTGGCATGACAAGAAGTTGTCATCCAGAGTCTTGAGCCAGGACAAAAAGTTCTGCTCTTCAACTCTAGGCTCAGACTATTCCCAAGAAAACTTAAATTCCGGTGGAGGGGTCCGTATGTAATTACAGGAGTGTCACCATATGGATATGTTGAGCTTCAGGATATTGATTCTGATAAAAAGTTAATTGTTAATGGACAGAGGATCAAACATTATCTTTGAAAGCAATTTTGAGCAAGAATGCTCAAAACTGAGGCTTGAATGAATCTCAGCAAAGGTCCAGCTAAAGACAATAAAGAAGCGCTTGCTGGGAGGCAACCCAGTCATTAGCAGGTTATCTGTTTTATTTAATAAAAGTTTGATACATATTCTCCAAGGTTGATAATCAAAATTGAAGGAATTCACAGAGTTACAGAAGGATTCAGTGCAAAAAGCAGAGAAAAGGAGCTTGCTGGCGAAAAAACGCCAGTAAAGGGAACTCTGGGCGTTTAACGCAAGTAAAGGTACCATTTTGGGCGTTAAACGCCAGAATGGGTACCATTCTGGGCGTTTAACGCCAGAATTGCAGCATCCTGGGCGTTTAGCAAAACGCCCAGTGATAAAGGGGTTTCTGGCGTTTAACGCCAGCCAGGGTACTTGGCTGGGCATTAAACGCCCATAATGGCCACCAATTGGGCATTAAACGCCAGAATGGATACCGTTCTGGGCGTTTAACGCCAGAAAGGTAGGGGACAGAGATTTTGTTTTCCACTTAAATTTTTTTTCAAACTTTCTTGTTTTGATCCATAATTTTCTGCATGAACACATTACAAACTTTCATCATTCACCTTCAAATTTCAAAAAAATTAAAATCATTCTTCAAATCTCTTTCAAATCCTTTCCAAATCTTCTTTAAAAACTCAAATATCTTCCCAAATTCTTTCCATATCTTCTCAAATCTCCTTCAAAATTTTCGAAATCTCTCCCCCTCCCTTATAAATACACGTTCGGCCATCCCCCTTTCCCCACCATTCGAATTTGCTCTCCTCCTCTCTCTCCTCTTTCCTTTCTTTTGCTTGAGGACAAGCAAACCTCTAAGTTTGGTGTGTTTTTCCGTGATCACTAAGCTAAGGCTCATCAAGATCATGGCTCCCAAAGGAAAATAAACCAATTCAAGAGGCAAGAAAGAGAATGCTCCAAAGGATCTTTGGAGTCAAGAGAGGTTCTTAACCAAAGAACATGCAGACCATTACCACAAAATAATGGGTCTAAGGTCAGTGATCCCGGAAGTTAAATTTGATCTGAAAGAAGATGAATATCCGGAGATCCAAGAGCAAATTCAAAACAAAGGATGGGAAGTTCTAACCAACCCTAAGACAAAGGTTGGAAGAAACATGGTTCAGGAATTCTACTCAAATCTGTGGCTGACAGATAAGCAGAGAATGACTGGAACTGCTTTTCATACCTACAGAATCATGGTCAGAGGGAGAATTATTTACTTCCATCTGGACAAAATAAGAGAGGTCTTCAAATTGCCTCAACTACAAGATGATCCTGAATCCTTTAATAGGAGAATGGTGAGAGTAGATAAGGGGTTGGATCAAGTTCTAGAGGACATATGCCTCCCTGGAACCAAGTGGATGACCAATTCAAAAGGTGTCCCAAACCAACTCAAGAGGGGAGATCTCAAACCAGTTGCAAGAGGTTGGTTAGACTTCATTGGGCGTTCTATTTTGCCCACTAGTAACCGTTCTGAGGTTACTATCAAGAGAGCAGTGATGATTCATTGCATTATGCTGGGAAAAGAAGTGGAGATTCATCATTTGATTGCTTGTGAGATTTACACAATTGCAAACAAGAACTCCACTGAAGCCAAACTAGCTTACCCGAGCTTAATCTCTTTGCTATGTAAAGATGCTGGGGTGAGGATGGGAGTAGATAAATTCATCCCAATTGAACACCCAATCACCAAGAAGTCAATGGAAAGACAAATGTAAAATAACTCTATAAAAAGGAGGGCACAGGAGTTCCTCCCTGAACTTCTTGAAATTGACTACTGGACCCGCCTAGAAGCATCTGTTGCCAAGCTGCAAGAAGCTATGGAACAAATTAAGGAAGAACAGCAGAATCAAAACTGCATGCTCTGGAAATTACTGAAGGAACAAGAGAAGCAAGGGCGTGAGCTACAGGAGCTGAAGCGCCAGAAGCTCTCCCTTGAAGGGTCAAATACCCCACAAGTTGAGGGAGCATCCACTTCTCAAGATCAAGTTTGTTGAGTCCTAACTCTGTGATAACCTCTATCATTAGGAGTCTATTTTAGAGTCATTTAAAATTTTATTTTCTATTACTATTAGTCCTATCTTATATCTATTTTTGAGTATTGTTCTTAATTCATGATTAATAAAATTTAAGGTTCATGTCTTAAAAGCTATGAATGTCCTATGAATCCATCACCTCTCTTAAATGAAAAATGCTTTAATCACAAAAGAAAAAGAAGTACAGGATTTCGAATTCATCTCTGAAACTAGTTGAATTAATTTGATGTGGTGACAATACTTTTTGTTGTCTGAATGAATGCTTGAACAGTGCATATGTCTTTTGAATTTGTTGATTAAAGAATGTTAAACTTCTTGGCTCTTGAAAGAATGATGGAAAAGGAGAAATGTTATTGAGGATCTGAAAAATCATCAAATTGATTCTTGAAGCAAAATATATATATATATATATATATATATATATATATATATTTAATAAAAAGTGATCCAAGGCAAAAAGAGTGTGCTTAAGAACCCTGGACACCTCTAATTGGGGACTCTAGCAAAGCTGAGTCACAATCTGAAAAGGTTCACCCAGTTATGTGTCTGTGGCATATATGTATCCGGTGGTAATACTGGAAGACAGAGTGCTTTGGGCCACAGCCAAGACTCATAAAGTAGCTATGTTCAAGAATCATCATACTTAACTAGGAGAATCAATAACACTATCTAAATTCTGAGTTCCTATAGATGCCAATCATTCTAAACTTCAAAGGATAAAGTGAGATGCCAAAACTGTTTAGAAGCAAAAAGCTACTAGACCCGCTCATCTAATTGGAGCTAAGCTTCATTGATATTTTGGAGTCTATAGTATGTTTGGTGCACGAAATTGTGATTCATTCTTTTCACAACTCAAACAGTCCCCGGTAATGGCTCCAAAAACTTGGTGCTCAATACCATGGTCTAAACATAATTTCACAACTTCGCACAACTAACCAGCAAGTGCACTGGGTCATCCAAGTAATAAACCTTACGCGAGTTTGAAGCTCGTCACAGTCATTCAATCCTTGAATCCTACTCAGAATACCACAGACAAGCTCGTCACAACTCTTGAATGCTGCCATCAATTCTAGCTTATACCACGAAGATTCCGATTAAGGGATCCAAGAGATATCCACTCAATCTAAGGTAGAACGGAGGTGGTTGTCAGGCACACGTTCATAGGTGAGAATGATGATGAGTGTCACAGATCATCACATTCATCAAGTTGAAGAACAAGTGATATCTTAGAACAAGAATAAGCTGAATTGAATAGAAGAACAATAGTAATTGCATTAATACTCGAGGTACAGCAGAGCTCCACACCTTAATCTATGGTGTGTAGAAACTCCACCGTTGAAAATACATAAGAACAAGGTCTAGGCATGGCCGTGAGGCCAGCCCCCAAAACGTGATCAAAAGATTCAAAGATCTCCAGATGATCAAAGATCCAAAGATGAAAATACAATAGCAAAAGGTCCTATTTGTAAAGAACTAGTAGCCTAGGGTTTACAGAAATGAGTAAATGACATAAAAATCCACTTCCGGGCCCACTTGGTGTGTGCTTGGGCTGAGCATTGAAGCTTTCATGTGTAGAGACTTTTCTTGGAGTTAAACACCAGCTTTTGTGCCAGTTTGGGCGTTTAACTCCCATTCTTGTGCCAGTTCCGGCGTTTAACACCGGGCAGTTTTGAGCTGATTTGGAAGTTGGAACGCCGGTTTGGACCATCAAATCTCGGGCAAAGTATGGACTATTATACATTTCTGGAAAGCCCAAGATGTCTACTATTCAACGCAATTGAGAGAATGACAATTGGGCTTTTGTAGCTCCAGAAAATCCACTTCGAGTGCAGTGAGGTCAGAATCCAACAGCATCTGCAGTCCGTTTCAGCCTCTGAATCAGATTTTTGCTCAGGTCCCTCAATTTCAGCCAGAAAATACCTGAAATCACAGAAAAACACACAAAATCATATTAAAGTCCAGAAAAGTGAATTTTAACTAAAAGCTAATAAAAATATAATAAAAATTAACTAAAACATACTAAAAACATACTAAAAATAATGCCAAAAAGCGTATAAATTATCCGCTCATCACAACACCAAACTTAAATTGTTGCTTGTCCCCAAGCAACTGAAAATCCAATAAGATAAAAAGAAGAGAATATGCAATGAATCCCAAAAATATCTATGAAGATCAGTATTAATTAGATGAGCGGGGCTTTTAGCTTTTTGCCTCTGAACAGTTTTAGCATCTCACTTTATCCTTTGAAATTCAGAATGATTGGCTTCTATAGGAACTTAGAATCCAGATAGTGTTATTGATTTTCCTAGTTAAGTATGATGATTCTTGAACACAGCTACTTTATGAGTCTTGGCCGTGGCCCAAAGCACTCTGTCTTCCAGTATTACCACCGGATACATACATGCCACAGACACATAATTGGGTGAACCTTTTTAGATTGTGACTCAGCTTTGCTAGAGTCCCCAATTAGAGGTGTCCAGGGTTCTTAAGCACACTCTTTTTGCCTTGGATCACAACTTTATTATTTTCTTTCTTTTTCTTTTTCCCCCTTTTTTCGTTTTTTTTTAATATTCACTGCTTTTTCTTGCTTCAAGAATCATTTTTATGATTTTTCAGATCCTCAGTAACATGTCTCCTTTTTCATCATTCTTTCAAGAGCCAACATTCATGAACAACAAATTCAAAAGACATATGCACTGTTCAAGCATACATTCAGAAACCAAGAGTATTGCCACCACGTCAAAATAATTAATCTGTTATAAAATTTAAAATTCATGCAATTCTTCTCTTTTTCAATTAAGAACATTTTTCATTCAAGAAAGGTGATGGATTCATAGGACATTCATAACTTTAAGGCATAGACACTAAGACACTAATGATCATAATACATAAACATAGATAAACATAAGCATGATTTTTCAAAAAATAGAAAAATAAAGAACAAGGAAATTAAAGAACGGGTCCACCTTAGTGATGGCGACTTGTTCTTCCTCTTGAAGATCTTATGGAGTGCTTGAGCTCCTCAATGTCTCTTCCTTGCCTTTGTTGCTCCTCTCTCATGATTCTTTGATCTTCTTTAATTTCGTGGAGGAGAATGGAATGTTCTTGGTGCTCCACCCTTAGTTGTCCCATGTTGGAACTCAATTCTCCTAGGGAGGTGTTGATTTGCTCCCAATAGTTTTGTGGAGGAAGGTGCATCCCTTGAGGTATCTCAGGGATTTCATGATGAGTGGGATCTCTTGTTTGCTCCATCTTTTTCTTAGTGATAGGCTTGTCCTCATCAATGAGGATGTCTCCCTCTATGTCAATTCCAACTGAATAACAGAGGTGACAAATGAGATGAGAAAAGGCTAACATTGCCAAGGTAGAGGACTTGTCCGCCACCTTATAAAGTTCTTGGGCAATAACCTCATGAACTTCTACTTTCTCTCCAATCATGATGCTATGAATCATGATGGCCCGGTCTATAGTAACTTCGGACCGGTTGCTAGTGGGAATGATTGAGCGTTGGATAAACTCCAACCATCCCCTAGCCACGGGCTTGAGGTCATGCCTTCTTAGTTGAACCGGCTTCCCTCTTGAATCTCTCTGACATTGGGCGCCCTCTTCACAAATGTCTGTGAGGACTTAGTCCAACCTTTGATCAAAGTTGACCCTTCTAGTGTAAGGGTGTTCATCTCCTTGCATCATGGGCAAGTTGAATGCCAACCTTACATTTTCCGGACTAAAATCTAAGCATTTCTCCCGAACCATTGTAAGCCAATTCTTTGGGTTCGGGTTCACACTTTGATCATGGTTCTTGGTGATCCATGCATTGGCATAGAACTCTTGAACCATTAAGATTCTGACTTGTTGAATGGGGTTGGTAAGAACTTCCCAACCTCTTCTTCGGATCTCATGTCGGATCTCCGGATATTCACTCTTTTTGAGTTTGAAAGGGACCTCGGGGATCACCTTCTTCAAGGCCACAACTTCATGGAAGTGATCTTGATGCACCCTTGAGATGAATCTCTCCATCTCCCATGACTCGGAGGTGGAAGCTTTTGCCTTCTATGTGGTTCGGCCAAGGGGGAGAAGTAGTGTGTAGGTTGTGTGAAAATGAAGGAGTGAAGATGGGTTTATATAGGAGTGGAGAGAGGGTGTATGGTTCGGTTATGAATGGCTGGGTTTGGGAGGGAAAGTGGTTTGAATTTGAATGGTGAGGTAGGTGGGGTTTTATGAAGGATGGATGTGAGTGGTGAAGAGAAAGATGGGATTTGATAGGTGAGGGGTTTTTGGGGAAGAGGTGTTGAGGTGATTGGTGAATGGGTGAAGAAGAGAGAGAGTGGTGGGGTAGGTAAGGATCCTGTGGGGTCCACAGATCCTGAGGTGTCAAGAAAAATTCATCCCTGCACCAAGTGGCGAGCAAAAATGCTCTTTATGCCAATTCTGGCGTTAAACGCCGGGCTGGTGCCTATTTCTGGCGTTTAACGCCAGCTTCTTGCCTTTTCCTGGCGTTTAACGCCAGTCTGGTGCCCCTTTTTGGCGTTAAACGCCCATAATGGTACCAGACTAGGCGTTAAATGCCCATAGGCTGCCCTTACTGGCGTTTAAACGCTAGCAGGGTTTTCCTCCAGGGTGTGCTATTTTTCTTTCTATTTTTCATTCTGTTTTTGCTTTTTCAATTGATTTTGTGACTTCTCATGATCATCAACCTACAAAAAACATAAAATAACAAAGGAAAATAGATAAATATAACGTTGGGTTGCCTCCCAACAAGCGCTTCTTTAATGTCAATAGCTTGACAGTGGGCTCTCATGGAGCCTTACAGATACTCAGAGTAATGTTGGAACCTCCCAACACCAAACTTAGAGTTTGAATGTGGGGGTTCAACACCAAACTTAGAAGTTGGTTGTGGCCTCCCAACACCAAACTTAGAGTTTGACCGTGGGGGCTCTGTTTGACTCTGTTTTGAGAGAAGCTCTTCATGCTTCCTCTCCATGGTTACAGAGGGATATCCTTGAGTCTTAAACACAAAGGATTCTTCATTCACTTGAATGATCAATTCTCCTCTGTCAACATCAATCACAGCCTTTGCTGTGGCTAGGAAGGGACTGCCAAGGATGATGGACTCATCCATGCACTTCCCAGTCTCTAGGACTATGAAATCAGCAGAGATGTAATGGTCTTCAATCTTTACCAGAACATCCTCTACAAGTCCATAAGCTTATTTTCTTGAATTATCTGCCATCTCTAGTGAGATTCTTGCAGCTTGTACCTCAAAGATCCCTAGCTTCTCCATTACAGAGAGAGGCATGAGGTTTATACTTGACCCTAAGTCACACAGAGCCTTCTTAAAGGTCATGGTGCCTATGGTACAAGGTATTGAGAACTTCCTAGGGTCCTGTCTCTTTTGAGGTAATTTCTGCCTAGACAAGTCATCCACTTCTTTGGTGAGCAAAGGGGGTTCATCCTCTCAAGTCTCATTACTAAATAACTTGTCATTTAGCTTCATGATTGCTCTAAGGTACTTGGCAACTTGCTCTTCAGTGACATTTTCATCCTCTTCAGAGGAAGAATACTCATCAGAGCTCATGAATGGCAGAAGTAAATTCAATGGAATCTCTATGGTCTCATTATGACCCTCAGATTCCCATGGTTCCTCATTAGGGAACTCATTGGAGGCCAGTGGACATCCATTGAGGTCTTCCTCAGTGGCGATCACTGCCTCTTCCTCCTCTCTAAGTTCGGCCATGTGGGTCATGTTAATGGCCTTGCATTCTCCTTTTGGATTCTCTTCTGTATTGCTCGGAAGAGTACTAGGAGGGAGTTCAGTAATTTTCTTGCTCAGCTGTCCCACTTGTGCCTCCAAATTCCTAATGGAGGACCTTGTTTCAGTCATGAAACTTTGAGTGGTTTTGATTAGCTCAAAGACCATGGTTGCTAAGTCAGAGTGGCTCTGCTTAGAATTCTCTATCTGTTGCTGAGAAGATGATGGAAAAGGCTTACCATTGCTAAACCTGTTTCTTCCACCATTATTGTTGTTGAAACCTTGTTGAGGTCTCTGTTGATCCTTTCATGAGAGATTTGGATGATTTCTCCATGAAGAATTATAGGTGTTTCCATAGGGTTCTCCCATGTAATTCACCTCTTCCATTGAAGGGTTCTCAGGATCATAAGCTTCTTCTTCAGATGAAGCATCCTTAGTACTGCCTGGTGCAGCTTGCATTCCAGACAGACTTTGAGAGATCATATTGACTTGCTGAGTCAATATTTTGTTCTGGGCCAATATGGCATTCAGAGTATCAATCTCAAGAACTCATTTCTTCTGATTCGTCCCATTGTTCACAGGATTCCTTTCAGAAGTGTACATGAATTGGTTATTTGCAACCATTTCAATGAGTTCTTGAGCTTCTGTAGGCGTCTTCTTTAGATGAAGAGATCCTCCAGCAGAGCTATCCAATGACATCTTGGACAATTCAGACAGACCATCATAGAAGATACCTATGATGCTCCATTCAGAAAGCATGTCAGAAGGACACTTTTTGATCAATTGTTTGTATCTTTCCCAAGCTTCATAGAGGGATTCACCTTCCTTCTGTCTGAAGGTTTGGACTTCCACTCTAAGCTTACTCAATTTTTGAGGTGGAAATAACTTTGCCAAGAAGGCATTGACTAGCTTTTTCCAAGAGTTCAGGCTTTCTTTAGGTTGTGAGTCCAACCATATCGTAGCTCTGTCTCTTACAGCAAAAGGGAATAGCATAAGTCTGTAGACCTCAGGGTCAACCCCATTAGTCTTGACAGTGTCACAGATTTGCAAGAATTCAGCTAAAAACTGATGAGGATCTTCCAATGGAAGTCCTTGGAACTTGCAATTCTGTTGCATTAGAGAAACTAATTGAGGCTTAAGCTCAAAGTTGTTTGCTCCAATGGCAGGGATAGAGATGCTTCTCCCATAGAAGTCGGGAGTAGGTGCAGTAAAGTCACCCAGTACCTTCCTTGCATTGTTGGCATTGTTGTTGTTTTTGGCTGCCATGGGTTCTTCTTGTTTGAAGATTTCTGTTAGGTCCTCTACAGAGAGTTGTGCCTTAGCTTCTCTTAGCTTTTGCTTCAAGGTCCTTTCAGGTTCAGGATCAGCCTCAACAAGAATGCTTTTGTCTTTGCTCCTGCTCATATGAAAGAGAAGAGAACAAGAAAATATGAAATCCTCTATGTCACAGTATAGAGATTCCTTGAGATGTCAGAGGAAAAGAAAAATAGAAGGAAGAAGTAGAAGAATTCAAACTTATCAAGAAAGATGGAGTTCGAATTGTGCATTGAGGAGGAGTGTTAGTCCATAAATAGAAAGATGTGAGAAGAGGGGAAGAAATTTTCGAAAATTAAAAAGGTTTTAAAAACATTTAAAAAAAATACTAATTGATTTTTGAAAACTAAGATTGGGAAAGAAATTAAGTAATTTTTGAAAAAGATTTTGAAATTAGAAATCAAAAAGATATGATTGAAAACTATTTTAAAAAATGTGATAAAAAGATATGATTGAAAAGATATAGTTTTAAAAAGATATGATTGAGAAGATATGATTTGAAAAACAATTTAAAAAGATTTGATTTTGAAAATTAATGACTTGGCTAACAAGAAATTTAAAAGATATGATTCAGACATTAAACCTTTATCAACAGAAAAGGCAACATACTTGAAATGTTGAATCAAATCATTAATTGTTAGCAAGTATTTTTGAAAAAGAAAGAAATTGATTTTGAAAATATATGATTGAAAAGATATGATTTGAAAAAGATTTGATTTTGAAAAATTTTGAAAACTTGAAAAAAATTGCATTAAAAACAAAATCTTCCCTCTTGTGCCATCCTGGCGTTAAACGCCCAGAATGGTATCCATTCTGGCGTTTAACGCCCAAAACACTACCCTTTTGGGCGTTAAACGCCCAGCCAGGTACCCTGGCTGGCGTTTAAACGCCATTTTTCCTTCCTCACTAGGCGTTTTGAACGCCCAGCCTTTTCTATGTAATTCCTCTGCTGTATGTTCTGAATCTTCAATTCTCTGTATTATTGACTTGAAAAGACACAAGTTAAAAATTTTTTGGATTTTTAATAATGAGGAATAATCAAAATGCAACTAAGATCAAATAAACAATGCATGCAAGACACCAAACTTAGAAGTTTGTATACTATTGACACTGACAAATGAGAATGCATATGAGAAACAACAAAACACACAAGACAAGAGAATTTAAAGATCAGAGCAAGGAAATCATCAAGAACATCTTGAAGATTAATGAAGACACATGCATGAATTCGAAAAAATGCAAGAAGAATAGAAACATGCAATTGACACCAAACTTAAAATGAGATACTAGACTCAACAAGAAACAAAAAATATTTTTGGTTTTTATGATTTTGTAAATTTTTTTTTGGATTTTTCGAAAATTAAGTGGAAAAGAAAATAAAGACATCAAAATTCTTAATGAGAATTCCAGGAATCATGCAATGTTAGTCTAAAGCTTTAGTCTAAAGGAATTAGACATGGTTAGCCAAGCTTCAGCAGGACATTACATTCAAGAGCTAAATTGATGAGAATCAATCAGCTTTGGTGATGATAAGAACATCACCTTGAAACACTAGAATTCATTCTTAAGAACTCTGAAGAAAAATACCTAAGCTAAGCAACAAGATGAACCGTCAGTTGTCCAAACTCGAAACAATCCCCGACAACGGCGCCAAAAACTTTGTGCACGAAATTGTGATTCATTCTTTTCACAACTCAAACAGTCCCTGGTAATGGCTCCAAAAACTTGGTGCTCAATACCAAGGTCTAAACATAATTTCACAACTTCGCACAACTAACCAGCAAGTGCACTGGGTCGTCCAAGTAATAAACCTTACGCGAGTAAGGGTCGATCCCACGGAGATTGTTGGTATGAAGCAAGCTATGGTCATCTTGTAAATCTCAGTCAAGCGGATTCAAATGGTTATGGATGATTTATTAATAAAGCATAAAGTAAAGATAGAGATACTTATGTAATTCATTGGTGAGAATTTCAGATAAGCGTATGGAGATACTTTGTCCCTTCCGTCTCTCTGCTTTCCTACTGTCTTCATCCAATCCTTCTTACTCCTTTTCATGGCAAGCTGTATGTTGGGCATCACCGTTGTCAGTGGCTACAGTCCCGTCCTCTCAGTGAAAATGTTCAACGCACTCTGTCACAGCACGGCTAATCATCTGTCGGTTCTCAATCAGGTTGGAATAGAATCAGGAGTTTGAAGCTCGTCACAGTCATTCAATCCTTGAATCCTACTCAGAATACCACAGACAAGGTTTAGACCTTCCGGATTCTCTTGAATGCTGCCATCAATTCTAGCTTATACCACGAAGATTCCGATTAAGGGATCCAAGAGATATCCACTCAATCTAAGGTAGAACGGAGGTGGTTGTCAGGCACACGTTCATAGGTGAGAATGATGATGAGTGTCACAGATCATCACATTCATCAAGTTGAAGAACAAGTGATATCTTAGAACAAGAATAAGCTGAATTGAATAGAAGAACAATAGTAATTGCATTAATACTCGAGGTACAGCAGAGCTCCACACCTTAATCTATGGTGTGTAGAAACTCCACCGTTGAAAATACATAAGAACAAGGTCTAGGCATGGCCGTGAGGCCAGCCCCCAAAACGTGATCAAAAGATTTAAAGATCTCCAGATGATCAAAGATCCAAAGGTGAAAATACAATAGCAAAAGGTCCTATTTGTAAAGAACTAGTAGCCTAGGGTTTACAAAAATGAGTAAATGACATAAAAATCCACTTCCGGGCCCACTTGGTGTGTGCTTGGGCTGAGCATTGAAGCTTTCATGTGTAGAGACTTTTCTTGGAGTTAAACACCAGCTTTTGTGCCAGTTTGGGCGTTTAACTCCCATTCTTGTGCCAATTCCGGCGTTTAACGCCGGGCAGTTTTGAGCTGATTTGGAACGCCGGTTGGGGCCATCAAATCTCGGACAAAGTATGGACTATTATGCATTGCTGGAAAGCCCAAGATGCCTACTTTCTAACGCAATTGAGAGCGCGCCAATTTGGGCTTCTGTAGCTCCAGAAAATCCACTTCGAGTGCAGGGAGGTCAGAATCCAACAGCATCTGCAGTCCGTTTCAGCCTCTGAATCAGATTTTTGCTCAGGTCCCTCGATTTCAGCCAGAAAATACCTGAAATCACAGAAAAATACACAAACTCATAGTAAAGTCCAGAAAAGTGAATTTTAACTAAAAACTAATAAAAATATAATAAAAACTAACTAAAACATACTAAAAACATACTAAAAACAATGCCAAAAAGCGTATAAATTATCCGATCATCAATTTTCTCTTCTTTTTATTCTATTTGATTTTCAGTTGCTTGGGGACAAGCAACAATTTAAGTTTAGTGTTGTGATGAGCGGATAATTTATACGCTTTTTGGCATTATTTTTAGTATGTTTTTAGTACATTTTAGTTAGTTTTTAGCATGTTTTTATTAGTTTTTTTTTTAAATTCACTTTTCTGGGCTTTACTATGAGTTTGTGTGTTTTTCTGTGATTTCAGGTAATTTCTGGCTGAAATTGAGGGACTTGAGCAGAAATCTGATTCAGAGACTGAATAAGGACTGCAGATGCTGTTGGATTCTGACCTCCCTGCACTCAAAGTAGATTTTCTGGAGCTACAGAAGCCCAATTGGCGCGCTCTCAATTGTGTTGGAAATTAGACATCCTGGGCTTTCCAGCAATGTATAATAGTCCATATTTTGCCCGAGATTTGATGGCCCAAACCGGCGTTGCAAATCAGCTTCAGAATTCCTGGCGTTAACGCCGGAACTGGCACAAAAATTGGAGTTAAACGCCTAAACTGGCACAAAAGCTGGCGTTTAACTCCAGAAAAAGTCTCTATACATGAAAGCTTCAATGCTCAGCCCAAGCACACACCAAGTGGACCCCGGAAGTGGATTTTTACGTCATTTACTCATTTCTGTATATCCTAGGTTACTAGTTCACTATTAATAGGACCTTTTGACATTGTATCTCTACCTTATGACACATTACACGTTTCTTATTGTATCCTCTACGGCATGAGTCTCTAAACCCCATGGTTGGGGGTGAGGAGCTCTGCTGTGTCTTGATGGATTAATGCAATTACTACTGTTTTTCATTCAAACACGCTTGTTTCCATTCTAAGATATCACTTGCTCCTCAATTTGATGAATGTGATGATCCGTGACACTCATCATCATTCTCACATATGAACGTGTGCCTGACAACCACCTCCATTCTACTTTAGATTGAGTGGATATCTCTTAGATTCTTTAGCCTGAATCTTCGTGGTATAAGCTAGAATTGATGGCGGCATTCAAGAGAATCCGGAAGGTCTAAACCTTGTCTGTGATATTCTGAGTAGGATTCAGGGATTGAATGACTGTGATGAGCTTCAAACTCGCGATTGTGGGGCGTTAGTGACAGACGCAAAAGAATCACTGGATTCTATTCCGATATGATCGAGAACCGACAGATGAATAGCCGTGCTGTGACAGAGCGCGTTGAACATTTTCACTGAGAGGATGGGAGGTAGCCATTGACAACGGTGAAACCCTACATACAGCTTGCCATGGAAGGAGCCTTGCATGTATGAAGAAGAAGACAGTAGGAAAGCAGAGGTTCAGAAGATAGAGCATCTCCAAAACCTCAACCTGTTCTCCATTACTGCAAAACAAGTATTTATTTCAGGTTCTTTTACTTTTCACAATTAAACCTGAGAATTATTGATATCCTGACTAAGAATTACAAGATAACCATAGCTTGCTTCAAGCCGAAAATCTCCGTGGGATCGACCCTTACTCACGTAAGGTATTACTTGGACGACTCAGTGCACTTGCTGGTTAGTTGTGCGGAATTGCAAAAGTGTGATTGCAATTTCGTGCACCATTAGGTTCTCACCCTTCTTCAGACTTCTCTTTTTAAGATGAACGAGGTAGCCTATGAGGTTTTTTTTTTGCACGTCTGGTTGTATATCTTAGTTATAGTTTTTTCTCGCATTTAATTCTTACATTTTTGTAAAGAGGGATAGGAGTCGAGATTGTAATGATATGTATGTATGTATATTGGTAAGTTACTTGTATAAGAAGTCTTGTATGTATATATATACATCTATATGTAAGTGTTGTGAGTTATGATTTTATGTATGTTTGTATGAAGAAAAAATATTTTCGATTTTTCGAAGAAAATAGCAATACGGGTTTTTCGAGTTAAAGACTCCTATTTTATTATTAAGTATATAGAAGTCGTCGTAATATCCTTGCTATCAGAATGGCGCAGCCGAAAGCGTGACATTCTGATAGTAAATGTGTTACAATGTACATACAAAATATACTACAATTTTTCTACTCACTAATAAATCCCAGTCCTTACATGCTTTAGAAAATTATAAAATATTTATGGAGATAAAAACTGATTTGAAGATAAAAGCTTTACAAACTGATGGTGGAATGGAGTTTTTATCTAAGGCCTTTACTCAATTTCTTATCTCACATGGCATTCAACATAGAATGTCTTGTTCCTACACACTCCAACAATAGCGTAATGTGAAAAGAAGATACAGACAAATTACTAAAGTTAGGTTATGCTTACTTGCTACTGCTAATTTATCTATATTTTTTGGAAAGACTTATTTACAACAGTCGTATATATAATTAATAGGTTCCCTAGCTCAGCTCTAAACAATAAATCACTCTTTGAGATATTGTTTAACAGAATTCCTAATTACAGCTATTTGAAGATATTTGGTTGTGCTTGTTTTTCCTATATGAGACCATATAATAAAACTAAATTTATTTTTAAATCAGAAAAGTATTTGTTTATAGGGTATGACAATAATCATAAAAGATACAAATGTATGACAAAAGATGAAAAATTACATGTTTCTAGGCATGTTATTTTTAATAAAACAGAATTTTCATATCAAACAATGTTTGTTATGAATAATATTGACTTGACTAACAATTCTTCTAATGAATTGTCACTGATTAATTTTAGGACACCACATATACCTTCTCAGACCATCTTTTCATCTCTTTCACCTTCTACTCCACTCTCTACATCAGCCAGAATTAATCTCTATTCAACAACTTCTTTAGGAACTTCGAATACATCAATTAATTACCTCTATTATATATTGTGACAATTAAAGTGTTATATTACTTGCTGCCAACCCAATTCTTCATATCAGATATAAACATATGGAGCTTGATCTCCATTGCCTTCGAGATATGATAAAAAAACAAAAAACTCTTTACTATTAATATCTATCCCTGCCATTGATCAAATTGGGAATATTTTTATAAAATTTCTCTTAGCATCTTTGTTTCATAAATTTAAAGACAAACTTAGAGTAGTTGTTCATCTCACTGCTAAATTATTTAAGGGAGGATATCAAGAGTAAAGGTAATTAAAAGAGTGAAAACTCTACTATATCCATTCATAAAAAGTTATAAGTTTGTTCAATTAATTACAACTGAACAGCAGTTTATCTATAATGAATGTTTGTGTATAGCACACATAGAGTGTGCCTTGTGTAATCTATAAATATTACTAAGGTAATGCTAGGTAATCAATAATTTTATTGAACAATATGAACAATTACTAATCAAATTAAAACATATTATACTTTTAAATTACTCATCTAAATCTTAATATTAGAATAACCATCCGCACACATAGTGAAATGAATATCCGATATATATATCAATTGTTCACATTATTTAATATTTTCATTATCTACTTATATTTTTTTTATTGTTAATTACTCCTAAGTGAATAAGATAAAATTTATTGCTAGTTGTACACATTTTTTCCTTTTCCTTTTTCTCTGAACCCTAAGAGCATCTCCAACGGGCAAATAAATGGAGCCCTCCCACTGTGCATGTCAAAGAGAAAAGAGAGATGGGCATTGGAGAGGAACTCATTTGAGTTCCTTCACGCCATTTAAAGCGAGGGAGTCCCTCTGAATGGGGACTCCCATTAAGCAATAAACAATTGCCACTTGGCAATTAAAATAAAAAATAAATAATTATATAAAATATTAATTAATTAAATAATTATATTAATTAATTAAATAATTATATTATATAATTAAATAATAATTAATTTAATAATAATTATAATGACTAATTAAATTAAATATTGATAATTTTATTTAATTAATAATTTATATTAATTAATTAACTAATAATTAATTAAGTAATTAAATTATAATTAATTTACTAATAATTATAATAATTAAATAAATTAAATAATTAAATATTTATTTAATTAATAATTTATATTAATTTTTTATATCATAATTAATATTAAATATTATTTATATTTATATTATTATATTAATTTAGCCGTTGTAAAACTAGCCGTTGTAAAAATAGCCGTTAGAAGCTAGTCGTTACTATGTTACCGTTATTATTAATAAATTAATATTTTGTTACTCTATATATACCATTTAGATACACTTGTATTCTCACACTCTCTACAACTCTTCTTCATCTTCTTCTAAGTTTACAAAATCAAAATTCTGCTACTATTATTTTTTGTTCGAAAAAATGGATCCAAACCAACTCAACTCTTTCTTCAATTACTTACAAAACTTTTCTCAAATTCCAAATACCCAACAATCTCAAACCTCAAACTCTCAAGTTCCAAATCAAAACTTCATACTACCAAATACATTTCAAAATCCAAATCCACAAAATCTCTCTAATTTCAATTTTCAAACTCCTTATAATAATCAATTTCCTATATTCCAACCACAAAATCAAAATTCACAAACACCCCATTTACCATTTTCATCCATATTTAACCCTTCTATCGGAAATGTTACTCCAACTTCCTTGCCATTTTCAACTCAATTTAGTGCATCAAGACATAACTCATCTGGTGTTGGTGGCTCTTCTAACCCATCCTCTCAGACTCCTATACAATCTAGTCCAAATTCGCAATATTCAGATTTTGCCAACCCTCATGGATTAGATGCTATCGACCTCAATGATGATATTGAAGATCGGAGGCAAGATAGTATTCAACACTGGCATTGGAAAGAGGATGAGATGTTGATCAGTGCATGGTTAAATGTTTCAACTGACTCTGTAGTTGGTACCGATCAAAAGGGGAAACATTTTGGAGTCGAATTCATAGCTACTGTGTAGAATTTTGCACCGACATGACAAGGGGGGTAGTTGCATGTAAGAAACGATGGTATAAGATCAACAAGGTTGTTGCACAATTTGCTGGTTGCTACGATCAAGCTAGTCGAAACATAAGGAGTGGTTCGAACGCTGATGATATAAAGGAGTTGGCTTATAAACTTTATTCCACAAATTATGGTCAAAAGTTCACTTTTGAGAGGCATTGGAACATGCTTCGATTGGAGCAAAAATGGAGAAGCCAACTACCTACACAGAGTGGCGGCTCAAAGAGAACCAAGGTTAGTGCAACTGGAGCATACTCATCCTCATCAAACCCAGAAACACCGTTGGCTGACGAACCCGGTGTGGACTCTCCCGTTCGCTCACAAGGATCAAAGAAGAGCAAGCGAAGAGGTAAGGGAAAAGCACAGATGTCTGAAGATTTTAGCGAAAGAAAATCATCGGTTGTCAAAAAATTATCTCTCATGGAAGATATTAAGAATGTTAGAGAAAAGGAACTAATGGAAAGGGAAAAAGAAAGAGAAGAGGAAAAGGAACATAGAGCAAAGATGATGGCAATCAAAGAGAAGGAGATACAAATTCAAGCGGCAATGAAAGAACAAGAATTACAAACTCAGAGGTATATTAAAGAAATGGAGATAAAAGCAAAAGAAAGGGAAATGGATATGCAAATACTTAATGCTGACACGTCTACAATGAGTGAGAAACGACGAGCTCTTCATGAGATTGCATGTGAGAAAATAATGGCCAAGTGGTTTACTTAATGGTTCCTTGTATTCGTAGAGTTATGTAGTATGTTCTTATTTATTTATTGCGTATTACTGGTATGTGATGTAGTTTGTTTTATTTATTTCTGATGTAAGATTTGAAATTAGTCAATATTATTGTGTCGTTGTTGTTCATTAAAGTGACCGTTGCAAAACTAGCCGTTAATTAGCCGTTGCAAAACTAGCCGTTAAGTAGCCGTTAAGAAAAACTAGCCGTTGTAAAACTAGCCGTTGCAAAACTAGCCGTTACAAAACTAGCCGTTAAGGTACTTATTGCAGACACACTTATAAATATCAACTATCAATGACTCCACAACTCCACTTCAACTCTTGTTTCTCACATCGACAGAGAACTAAAAATTACATTTCTCCATATGGCTAGAAATTTTGATGATATGTTCAATGAGGCTTTGTATGGCAAAAGAAGACGGCAAGATAACACACTCATAGATAATTGGATCGATGAGTATTTACTCGAAGATTCAGAAGAAGAAGATATCGATAGAAGCCCTATCCCAATTCCTCGTAGATGGATCAACAGAGATCGAGAAGCAGGACATGATCGCCTTTTCCAAGATTACTTTGCAGATGAACCGGTGTATAATGCTGACATTTTCCGACGGAGATTTCGAATGAGAAGAGATGTGTTTCTTCGGATAGTAGACGCTCTCTCAAACGTCTATCCGTATTTCCAACAGAGGGTTGATGCAACTGGAAGAAGAGGCTTGTCGCCACTTCAGAAATGTACCGCTGCGATACGGATGTTAGCATATGGCGTTGCAGCTGATGCTGTTGATGATTATGTGCGCATAGGCGAGAGCACTACAATCGAATGCTTGGAAAAATTTGTTGAAGGTGTCATTTCCGTGTTCCAAGATGAATACTTGTGAAAACCTAATCCAAATGACGTACAACGCCTGCTACAAATGGCGGAAGGTCGTGGCTTCCCTGGCATGTTGGGTAGCATTGACTGCATGCATTGGCAATGGAAAAATTGTCCAAATGCATAGAAAGGTATGTACATGAGTGGTTATCGTGGGGTTGCAACCATAGTACTTGAGGTTGTAGCATCTTCAGACCTTTGGATATGGCATGCATTCTTTGGAGTTTCTGGTTCAAATAATGATATCAACGTGTTAGATCGTTCTCCAGTGTTTGATGATATTCTAAATGACCGTGCTCCGGAGGTAAATTATACTATTAATGGTAATAATTATACAATGGGATACTATTTAGCAGATGGTATTTATCCTGAATGGGCCACATTTGTCAAATCAATCTCAAAGCCACAAGGTGAGAAACGCAAGTTATTTGCACAATACCAAGAAGGGCAAAGAAAAGATGTGGAACGAGCATTCGGAGTGTTGCAAGCACGCTTTGCAATTATACGTGGTCCAGCTCGTTTTTGGGAAAAGAAAAAGCTTGCCAACATAATGAGAGCTTGTATTATATTGCATAATATGATTGTTGAGGATGAAAGAGACAGCTATGCAGGAAATTTTGCTCAAGGCTTAGAGTATGATGATGTTGAAAATGGCTTATCACAACCTCAGTTGGGAGAGCAAGATTTTGCACCATACCATCAATTTCTCCAAAGAAATGCCCAACTTCGAAATAGGCAGCAGCATAGACAATTGAAGGAGGACTTGATTGAACATATATGGCAATTTCACAATGCTTGTCGTCAACTATAGAGTTTAATTATGTTTTTTTTTTTGTATTAAGTAATTTTACAAATTAGTGTAACCCCGAATTCATCTATTGTGTATTATTGTTATATATGAATTTATTTAATATTAATATATTTTAATAGTGAATTATTTTTAAATTTAAATATTTAAATTATATTATTAAAAAAAATTAATTACATTAATTACAAGTATTTTAATTAATTAATTAAGTGGGACCACAATAAGGACTAAAGTTAGTTCCTCCTAATGGAGAAGAGAGAGATGCTTTTGAGTTCCTATTTACTGTTTATGACGCAAAAGCTGATGTGGAGTTACTTTTTATGATAGGTGGGCCATAAACAGAAACTGGGATGAGTTCCCTACTAGAGATGGTCTAATTCTACTACTGCATCTTCTCTGCTTTATTTTCTCACGCTCTCTTCTGCTGTGATGCTCAATTCATGTCTCTGTCGTGAATTCCATCACATCCTAGCTGACAATTGAATAATAGTTTTGCATTTAAATTAATATTAATTAATTTTTTATTTTTTCAATAGAAATACTTATCCCTTAGTATTATTATATATTTTAAACTAAAAGATGAACATTTTTACTTTACTTTTTAAAAGTAAAATCTTCGTTTTTTAAAATTATTTAGAGGGATTAACTGGATAATAAATTTTTTATTAGTGGAATAAAGATCTCTACTAGATCTATTTATAAAGAACTTTGACTTTTAAATTAGTCTTAGTTCTAATCCAAAAGATATAGAAACTAGGATTAGATATTTATGTGCTAAACTCTTTATTTATAGTGTTTGTAAGGTAATTGGAAAAATCCAAATAGATCCATACAAAATATATGTGGAATCTTAAGTAGATATAATTTAATATATCCTTTATAGCCAGACGACATATCCCTAGGTTATAGCTTTAGGTGGACCGTAACAATATTGCTTATTGGAAACCACTAAAGACGTTTAAAATTAAATATTTTTTTAAGATATTTTTTAATAATTAAAATTTAATATATATAATTAATTAAATTATATTTTTTTGTCAAAATTAGATTAGATAAATTAATTTGATCGAAAAATCGGTAAACTAAATATTGAATGGGTCTAAATTAATATACTTTTTTATAAAAAATAACTATAAAATCTTATTATCAAAAATGACTAAAATACTTCTATTATATATATTTTTTAATTTTGAGAACTATAAATCCTAACCTTATGATAGCAAGAGAAAAGAGAAGGGTTAGGATTCAGAGTTCTCAAAATAATAATAATAATAATAATAATAATAATAATAATAATAATAATAGTATTTTAGTCATTTTTTATAAAAAGAATATTATAGTTATTTTTTATAAAAAAATATTAATTTAGACTAGTTTAAAATATAATTTACCGATTTTTTGACCAAATAAATTTGTTTGATTTAATTTTGACAAAAATAATATGATTTAATCATTATATATATTAAATTGTAATTATTAAACAATATCTTTAAAAAAAGACGTTTAAAGCGTCTTTTATCTGAGTGGCTCCCTTATTTGTTTGATATTGAATTTTTACCTTCTAGGATCTTCCTTATAAAAACAATTACAGTTTTTTTAGTTTTCAACTTCTCTATAAATGTTTCAAAAAATATGTGCACAATTTTGTAAGTTCACTAAATTGCACAACACTAATAGTGTAGGATAAACAAGTATAAGCTGCTGTAACGAAAAATAGTTGTTTTAAGTACCAAAAAGAAAGAAAGAAAGAAAAGAAATAATGAGAAGGAAAACGTTTGGTTCCTTCCGGTCCTAGTGTCAATTCTGGCCATGCAAACGTTGTACATATAAATCAATTAATGGAAGTGACAGCAGGAATAGAGAAACTCCAATAATTTAGTTGAGGCTTGTCATCTGTTAACATCAAATTAAAATGGAAATTAAAATCTCTAACTGCACTAAGCGCGATATTAAAACAATGCAATAGATACAATTATTAATCATTTAACTATGACAATTCACATTAATCACACCCTAATTCTTTGTTAAATGCAAAGTTCAATCACATGCATTTATCTCCTTTCATACAAACACAAGTGTGGGCTTAAGGATTCCTTAACCTTTTTTCTTAGTCGCACTTTTCCTTTTCTCAAGTTCTTAATTATGGTACCCAATTTGATACCTGATGATCGCTGTTAGAACTCGTTACAAATTAAAGCATGATAAAGTAAAAATAGTTCGTTGGATTTTATGGATGATAAGGGTAATGATTGAAGGCAATAATTCGTAAAGATCAGCAAACAAAAAAAAAAAGGAGGAAAAGGAAGGGCTACTACAGTTGCAACTAATAATGAATAAGTTATCTGACCATAGTTTCATTGTTTTTTTTAAAGTAAACAAATATATATAAAGAAAAGTACTTATTTAATATCCAATATTTGAAAAAATATCTTATTCCAATAATGTGATTAGATTTTTTATAAAAAAAAAACTCATTTTTCCATTAACTTCTTCTTTTGAATAGTAACAATAATTGTAATTGTAGTGACGGTAATAATAGTTATAGTAATTTAATAACAAAAATAGCAGAAAAATAAAATAAAAATAATAATAATAGAATAAAATAATATTTTTTAAAAATATAACTTTAAGCAAACAAATAAAAATATAATGAAATAAAACGTTTGATAAAAGATTAAAATTTTATCTCATGATAAAAATAGTTGATGTCAAACAGGGAATAGATTGTAATAAGATTAAGAGAAAATTTTACTTTCTTTTTTTGAGAGATACTAAAATGATACTTCTTTTTTTTATTTGTGAAATATATACTCTGATCCTCTCTCTTATAATTTTTAAAAAACCTCCTCTTTAATTTATTTTAAATTTTTTGTGTTAACTAACATTAACTTTACCTTTTTTAAAAAAAAAAATAAATTGTTTTTTACAAAAATACCTTTTAGCAAAAATTTTATTTTTGTATGATTAAATTTTGTTTACCAAAATATCCTTTAACAAATTATTTTTTTATTGATTAAATTTTTTTTTTCAAAATATATATTTCTTAAATTTTTTAATGATTAAATTATTTTTTCTTAAGATACCCTTCAATAATATTTTAATTATTAAGGAACTTATTTTGTAAAGATGTGAAAGAATGAGATGTTAATTTTTAAAATTTGAGATTTATGCATCTCAACTTATTTTTAAATTTTGATAAAGTTGTCAATAATTTTTAATAGTTCTATGAAATAAATTATTTATTAATATTAATTGTTATACACATTAACAGTGGTAAGATTTTTTTAATTTAATATTAAAATAATATACATTGATATCAAAAAATTAATAGTAAAGTATAAAAATAATTATTAACAAAAATTTTGATAAAATTATAATTTATTAATTAAAAAATTATTGAAGGGTGTCTTAGAAAAAAAATAATTTAATCATTAAAAATTTTTTAAAGAATATTTTAGTAAAAATACAATTTAATCAGTAGATAAATTATTTGTTAAAGGCTATTTTAGTAAATAAAATTTAATAAAAAAGTAAAATTTTTGTTAAAGATTATTTTTATAAAAAATAATTTATTTTTTTTAATGGATAAAATTACGTTAGTTAACACAAAAAAATTAAAATAGATTAAAGAATATTTTTTTAAAAAAATTATGAAAAATGAGAGTGTATTTTTACAAATAAATGAAAGGAGAATGTTATTTATTTATTTTAGCATTTCTAAAAAATGGAAGTGGAATTTTCTCTAAAATTAACTATTAGAAAACATTGAAAATTATTGATGATGAAAGTCTCTCGCAGAGGTAGATACTAGTCACTAGATAACCTAAAGTTCCATGTATGTGCGAAAAATTAAAGGATAGAAATGCTAATATAGTAATTTCTTCCATAATATTAAAAAAACAAAAAAAATAAGTCAAAATTTATCTTATTTAATATTTATTAATTATTACAGTAATTAATAAATATTAAATAAAATAAATTTTGATTGATTTTTACTAAATATTTTTTATTATCAAACATTTTCTTAATCTCTTCCACAGTTAAAAACATCAAGGTCAATCGAATTTCCCATCCATGTAGCACGAAAAAAGATTACTTGTAAGTAAGTAAGTAGAGTGTATTAATTTCACGGGCAACAACGACTTTTGTTATTATGTGTTTCCCATTTCTTTCAAAGAGTCAAATCATTAGTACATAAAAGTCATGCTTATTGACTTTTCTTTATAGGCCTCAATCAAGGGCTTTTAATTTCTTGATTCATAAATAAAAAAGAAAACTATATTTGTTGCTGTGGATGTGGTTGTGCATCGCTTGCCTCTGTTATTTTGGTATCTCCACATTCTTTTGGTGCTTTAACCGGCAGTGATTTCTGATGACTCACTCCTTCTTTGCTTTTTCCCCACAAAACACTATAGAGACTTAGAACCAGCATGATCCCACCCACAACACTGCATGCATGCATAACACATCCAAATTAATAGCATATTTTAGGACAATCAGTATTTATTAATGGACTAATACATTGTCTTTTGAGCTAAGCATGCAATTAGTAGCTGACCTGCCTAAACACAGGGGCTCACCCAAGAGCAATATAGAACCAGTGGTAGACATAACAAAACTGAGTGGGTTCCATATTATTGAGAAAACAGGCCCTCTCTTTTCTATCACCCAAGCTTGCAAGTAGTATACCACCCCATTCACCAGTATCCCCTGTTACACCAAATATTAGGAGTAGGATAGAGGCATCATAATCACCCATTTATCTATTGTATTTTATGCAATAATCGATCATTTTGTTTTGTTAGATAAATTTTTATGTAATTTAAAATAAGATAGTAAAAATTCACATACAGTTAGTCTTTATGTAAAGTTAATAGTTAAAAATTATTAGACGAATTAATATGTTTGACTAAATTATCATCTAACGATTTTACTCAATTATCAATTTTACATTAAAATAATTGTATATAAGTTTTCACCTTAAAATAATCTCCTAACTATACTTATATTGAAAGAAAAAATCTTTGTTATGCATATTTTACATTAGGTTGATGGTAAATTTTATGATTTTGTTGTTGTGTCCAAATTATCTAATTTATCTTTTAAAATAAAAAATAAAATATTTAAAATAAAAAATAAATTATTTAAAATTAATTAAATATTATCTATTTACCTTTTTTAGTAACTTAAGCACAATGTTAAAGGTAGTGTAGCACTGGTGACTCGCCTAAGTTACTAAATACTTACAGTGTAGACAACTGCAAGGAGTCTCATATCCCAACCCAACTTCCATTGCTGAAAATCTCTTTCAAAAGCTATAGCAACCAAAAATGATTGAATTGCACTTGACATGCACTGCAGGCTAGTGAAATATAACTTTGAAGGGTAGCTTTTAAGAAATTGAGCCTGTCATTAATTTTGGATATATAAGCACACAACAAACTTTATTTGTATAGCACAATAATGCAAGATGAGTGGGTAGTACCTGAATGACAAGCCAAAAGCTCCAAGTGATGACTGCCAAGAAAAAGAGTAAAGAACCGAGTATCCATTTTTGGCCTCTTGATGAAAGATGTTGAGTGTGGTGGTGTCCAGATACTAAGTGTGGTCCTTTGTATAATGCAAGGATCACCACACCACCTATGCAAAGCAATACACTTGCAATCTTTGCAATCCCTGATTCTGTCTTTATATTTACCTTTTCCATTCTGCATTATAATTTTTGGGATTATCATATGAGGAGTGCTAAAAGGCCAGCAGATTTTGTGATTTGTAATTATCAATTAACTATCATTAATGTTTTTAATAGTATAAGATTATATCTAATAGTATAAAATTATTCACACTTTTTTTTTTACTAATTAAATGTTGACCAAATTTTAATAATAGTGCTTATCCCTAAACTTTCTATTATCATATACCTACCACCCATTCTTAATCATTTATATATATGTCGTTATAGATACAGCCTTTACATTAATAAGTGTTAGTAATATATACTAAAGGGAAACGTTGAGAGATCAATATTTTTAGTTCGAAAATAGAAAGATTTGGTTAGTGTTATTTTTTTTAGAGATATAGTTATTAATATTGTCTTCTCTTATCAGTTTAAATTTATAAGATGAATAATTTTAAGATAATTCTAACATAAGAGGGAAAAAAAAATTATTGGCTACTTAAAATTTCTGTATAATTGGTAACAAGTCTAAGCTAATTCACTCGTTTCGAAGGTTTTCAATTTAATTCCTAAATAAAACCAAAAACAAAAATAGTATATCCAAAAAAAAAAATTAAAAAGAAAATAAATAATTCGATTTTATGACTCATTATGGGTGAATACAGATCGGATTGGATATAATCAAAATTTTGATCTAATCCGCACTAAAATTATCAAATCGAATATAATATCTATAGTTTTTAAACTTAGATTCGATTCGTACATTTGCGGATCGGATCGGATATCGAACATATCCAATCCGCAAAACACAAAAATATTTTTAAAAATTTATTTTTAATAAAAAATATCAATAAAATTCATTCTTTTTGTGCTTTTAAACACTTTTACTTTTAAAATAATATTAAACATTCATTTCTTAAATAATAAATTAAAATAATATAATATGTATGATAATTTTTAGTTAAAATAAAATATTAATATTTTTTATTTTTTTATTTTTGTAGATACGTGGATATATAAATCGGATATACAGATATCTATACAAAATTCGCAATCTGATTCTATTAGTGTATGGATCTAATTGAATCTAATCCGATAGCCTTACAAATCAGATCTATATCCTCAATTTTTGAATCGAATTTAAATAAATACCGCGGATATGTAGATCAAATCTCATCCATAAATACTTCTAATAACTCATAGTTATATATTAGAATATACATTATATGGTGGCTACTTTCCTAAAAACGTCTTCATATAGACATAGTATTAGTAAACTATTAAATAGTTTAACATGTTTGACCGAACTACCTAACCATTCGTGATACTATCCTTGTAGAAGTAACCAAATATTCAATATTTTGTTGCTCTGTCCCACCTTTTTTCTTCTTGATGTTCTCCTTACTTACAAAAACCTAAAGTCACCGTAATCTCCTGAAATTGATTTTAGCTGGAGCAACTTTTTCTTTTTTTTCTTAATTCTCTCTCCATTTAAAGTAAGGGGAAGACACCAGAAAGTGATTTTCTTTTTTTTTTTTAGCAAATTATAATATTACCTGAGAATGACAGCAAGGAAGAAAGTAGAAGCGGGGAGGCAATTAACAAATGCAGCACCCAACGTGGCAGAGGTATAAACAAGTGCAATGCTATAAACATTCAAGGTTAGAGTAAGCCTGAAAAAGCAAGAATTTGTAGTATAGGGTTATAGACCTATTAATAAGGTTCTTTAACTTGATTATAACAGCATCTAATAACTAAAATATTAGGTGAATAATATTTATTCTTTATATTTACTTTAGAAACAAATACAAGAAAATATATTAAACTAATATTTAATTTTCTTTGTCTTACATTTAACCTAACACTAGATCCTAGTTATTAATTTTGTATTTTTCGAAAGTTATGCCTAACATTCTCCTTCAATAATATACATAAAGAATTATAATTAAACTTTAGTTACCCGATAAATGAGAACATGAAAATCTTCAAGAAAGTCATGAACGAGAGTGGCACTGCACTTTTTCTAAACCATATAATAAAATATAGAAACGTCAGAGTTTGATAACTAACTAGTATATCCAAACAAACTCAGATAGCGAAGAAAATTAAAAGAGATAATGAGATTCAATAATTATTACCGTTCAAATATGAAGGCCAGAGGGACCAAAATAACGGTTCCCAACATTTGTCTATAGAAGATAAACACAGAGCTATTCATGCCTTGGTTAAAAACTGCCTTAGTCAACAAGGTCATCACTGAATATATGAATTGCATTAGAACCACTGCAAAATATGGCTTAACTTCACCCATTTGGCAGTGTGCACAAATGTATAGAGAAGAAGATTATGCCTTCTGATTTTAATTTCACCTATCAAATGCATTTATATAGAGCTTAAAAAAAGTTGGTTATTTGGTTTCTCATGTTATTTCTAGCCCTCGGTCCGGTAGGTCAATGAAATTTGTCGGGGATCTAAGCTTCATTTAAGGATTCGTTGTGATCAACGAGTTATTGTATGCTAAAGTGGGATTCGAACTCTAAATACTTAATTAAGCGGAATGAATGAGTTAACTACTGGAACAATCCAAGTTGGTTAAAAAGAAAAAGTTGGTCATTATGAATCACTTTCTTGAAAATGAAATAAAATGCTGCTGCATGAGAAATGAGGCCAAAATCTTTATGCCTTGTCATGCCAAAAGAGTTATAATAATTAGTTAAACGTATACTTCAACAGTTGAACATACAAAAAATTTCAGTGGGGGTGTATCTATTCTCCAAGCACTCTGAATTTTTAAAATAAAACTTTATTATAGCATCTCATCTTTCGGTTTTCATGCACAAAAGTTGTAATCTAAGCTAATATTAAATAATTATTAGATGCTTTATCATGTCTGTATGTATTCCGTTTTTGGCGAATATAAATGATATTGGTTAGTCGAGAATAGTGCAGACTTCTGATAAGTTGGAACTGCACATGTAATAATAACCAACGTTATTTCTAACATATTTCTATTGCCATTATATTATCAGTTATCACTGTCCATTTTTCAAATCTCTCCGTCATACAATTTATTATTACAACTTCAACAATTATATTTCATGCTAGAGATATAACTATGTTAGCTAAAGATATAATTATTTATAGATTTTTTTTATCGATTTAAATTTTTAAAAAAATTATTTTATAATATAATATCAAAATTTTTATAATTAAAATATTTAAAATTTAATTAAATTCACACACAAAAAAAAGTAGTTTCATGACATATACCAGCTACCAAGTCGAAGAAGCTAGCAATGAGGGAATAAAAATGTGTTTATCACTTTCTTATTATTAGGGTTTATTTTTCATGAAAATCAGAGGCAAAACATAGGACTATAGCATATATTTTCAGGTGCTGTCATGTTTTGTCTTCCACTTTCAACAGATTTGCATTTGAGATTCCACAGTGACGATACACGTTAGGATGCCTTTCCATTTTAAAGTTTGACTAAATCTTTTCTTCAAAGAGAGCGATTATATTAGGAAAAGATTGAGTGTAATGCATAATTGCATAATGCATATACATATAAAAAATGAAGGGTAAAGGAAATTGTTCGCATTCTTGCCAAAAAAAAAAGTGTTAGGCCCAAAATAAAAAAGGCTCAATCTACAAAGAATTCAGATTCCATATATCAAATATGTTCAATTTGACAAAGTCTAAATGTTTTAGCTGCGATGACTCAATTTGACATGTACATAAAAAAAATCTTAATGTGCATTCCTACAAATTAGTCTACTATTTTAAATAGAAGATTTCAACTATTTCTACATAAAAGAAGAATAAATCAAATAACCATCCATTATTATAAGTAGATAAATTACTAAAAGATAACAAGACTTTCATTCTATTACACACAAGTATTTTTTAATTCTAATACACAAAATCTGCATTAAACTCTTATAATTTAAGCATTTGAGTCTTTTGCATGTATCATCTACATTCTTACTCAAAGACCTCATATAGTTTTATCTTGCTGGAAAAAATGCTAGAATTCTCACTAAAAGAAGTCTAGACTTCACGTTCATATCCAACTACATTAATTTTAGATAATCTTCATAACAGAAATAAAATTAAATTCTCACTACAAGAAAAGAGTTGAGAACCGTCGGATTTATCATCGACTTTTACCGGCGGATTTCTGACGGACAAGAGGAGAAATTCGTCGCCAGAAAAGATTACCGTCGAGATAGTTTTTCTATCGCTAAATCCGACGATAATTAATGGTGCAAAAATGTAACTCATCCGCGCCAATTTTATCATTGGTATATTCTGCCGGTATTACGGTTTGGTGAAATGCGTCGTTTTGGTAATTTACCGGCAGATCCGACGATGAAATTAGGATAAAATTCAAATGCGAAATCCTTCCTCCTCACTTCTTTGAGCGCCATCTCTCTCTCACTCTCTCTCTTTCTCTCTCTCTCTCTCCTCGTCTTCTCTCTCCCTCTCCGTTGAAGTTGTCTATGTTGCAACCTCCAGGATCATGTCATCATCGTAGCTACCGCCTAGAGCACTTGCTGTCGCTACCGCTGCATGTCATCGTAGATGCTACTATTACTATCCCCACTGCATCCTCCGCGATTGTTGTTCACATTGCCGTCACTGCTGCATCCATAACCACCATGTTAAAGAAACCCTTTAGCTACTATCATTAGATTTATTGTTGGTATGGTTATTTTATTTTTTCAGATTATTTTGTGAGTTTAGCATTTTGTTAGGTTTTTGTTAAATCAGTAGTTAAATTTGTTTAATAAAGTATGTGCTTAGAAGTTTTGTTAATTTAATATAAGTAAAAATTAAATAATGTTAGGGTAAGTTAAGTACAGTGAGATTAAGAGTGCTTGAGCTATTGGAAGATTTTAGTTGCGTTTAGTGAATGAGTTTCTTTCAATTGCATTAATCTTTTGTCGCTTATTTTTGTGATGACTGTTGTTAGTTTAGTGAAATTAGAATTAGGTTTTAATTAATTGAAGTAATGATTTTTATTTATTCTTTCAAATTAGTTTTTTAATTAGTTTCAGCTTGTGTATTTAATACGTTGTCCTAATAGGACAGTGCTATTTTCTCTGAGATCAGTTGGAGTTTGTTTTTTTTTGTAGTTTGTGCAGTAATATTCCATATTAGTTTTCTATCTCTGAATATAATGACTTGTTTAAATTTTATGTTGGGCTTACTTTTTCTAGGATAGAATTTTAGGACAGAAGTGGGAGAAAGTCGCATAGTGGCGCCATCTTGGAACCCTTGTTTGCTAGAAAATTGTGGAGTTATAAGGGGTTGCGCACTAGAACGGTTAAGATTTGATATTTTATTGAATGCGTGTATGTTATAATTTATGTCTGCAGCTATTTTCTCTGTAAAAACTGTTATATTTATTTAATGGATGTATCTGAATTAAGGAGAAGTTCTGCTCAATTATCATTCAAATTGTTTAAAACATTGTTGGTTTGTGAAAAAATAATAATTGTATTTGGCAAGATATTTTAATTAGGGTACACTCTGCCAAATTTTCTAAAAGTTTTAATAAGTTGTGTTGTTGATTGAATTCTAGGGTGTGTGTTACAATATGATTCCAAGTCATCATCTATGAATATATGGTAGGGATAACGGTGGATGGGGGATAAAAACTGAATTCTTTAAGGGGGTGACGCATTTGTTGCACATATTTTCAGTCTAGAACCGTTTAGGTCTGAAGGTGTATCTAGGTATCCGTGCTATAAGTGTTGGCTGACTAAGTGATTAGGACCATTAGATATAATGTTTCACCTCTACCGTAATAGGTTCAAGGATGGGTATTGGATGTGGGACAGAGAAGTGGATGAGTAAGGAATTAACCGGTCTGCCTCGAATTCGAATAGGTCCGATGGTCGAACAACAAGGATTTGGGTGGTGAGAGAACTAAACATGAAAGAAATGAATTGGAAGGGTAACCAAGAGAGATACAACCAGATAGTATTTGATGCAATAAGTGTTACGGAAATGGAAGAGGCTAAACAAGAGCCTAACCCGGAGGTAAAGTGATTTTATCATCTGTTAAAATCTGCCGCGAAGCCTTTGTTCGAGGGGTGCATTCATTTGAAGTTGCATTGTCTGCATGTGTTAGAATAATAAGTATTAAGTTAGCATTAAATCATACCCAAAAGTATTTTAATAAGTGGACTACCCTTTGCAACGAACTGGTATCTATCGGTAGGACTGAAAGTGAGTCAAGGCAGCTTGAGCTTAACTCGTTAATAGTTCGATAAGCTGAATTCGTGAGCTGGTGAGCCAAACTTGAGCCTAGGATTGAGCTCATAAATTAAATAGAGCTTGAGCTTGGATAAGCTTAGCTCATTAGCTTGTGAGCAGAATAAGAGAGGTGTATTTATATATTAATGTTCTTAATTATTTAAAATTTTATAGTCATTTTATATATATAAGTTTTGATGTTGGACATAAAAAAAATTTATAATTGATAGATAGACAATATATAATATTTATATTTTTTAATATTTTTAATATATATATAAGTTATAATTTATTGATATAGAATTATAGATTATGTTCCTATTATTTGAGCCAGCTCGTGAGCTGTCGCTGAGCTGAGTTTGAGTTTAAGAAATAGGCTCGATTGTTAATGAGGCGAGTCATGAGCCATGCTTAATTTTCGTGAGCCAAGCTTGAACTTTGTCTAGCTCGACCCAACTCAGCTCACTTTCAACCCTATCTGTCGGGACCACTAGCATCCTCTGGAGCCACTATGAAGCGAAGAAGTTAGTTTCAAAATTGGGTCTAAATTCGGTAAAAATTGATTGTTGTTTGAATGGTTGTATACTGTATTACAAGAGGGATGCAGACCTAACTGAATGTAGATTTGTGGATCACCAAGGTTTCAAGTTGAGAGAGAATAAATTGGTAAACGGCGGTTAAAGAGAGTTCCAATGAAACAGATGCACTATTTATCCTTAATCCTTAGGCTGAAGCGATTGTATGCATCGATGAGTTCGGCCCCTCACATGACCTGACATAGTAATAATAAGAGAGATGATGGAATCATGTCGCACCAGTCACACGGAGATGCTTGTAAGTAGTTTGATCGGGTCTATTCTATATTTGTGATCAAGCCTAGAAATGTTAGACTAGCTTTGTGCTCTGACGAGTTTGCATCAAATTCCAATTTCAATAATGCGTATTCTTATTGGCCTGTACTGGTGACACCTTATAACCTGAGTCCTGAAATGTGCATGAAGGACCATACATGTTCCTAACTTGTATCATACTTGGTTCTAGCAATTTAAAAGTCAAAATAGATGTCTTCTTGCAGCCCCTTAATGGATGAGTTAATGGAGTTGTGGATCCATGGTATAGAAACGTATAATATTTTGACAAAGACAAACTTCTAATTGCATGATGTGATGATGTGAACCATTAATGACTTTTCTACATACGGGATGTTGTCAGGTTGGTTGACTAAGGGTAGAATGGCATGTCCTATTTGTATGGAGGATACAAAGAAATTTTGGTTGAGGAATCGTGGTAAGAATTCGTGGTTTGATTGCCATCAAAGATTCCTCGACATCGATCATCCTTTTCGGCGCAACAAGGATTCGTTCAAAAAGAATAAAACTGAACAAGAAGAGGCACTCATGAGGTTGGGTTAACGGGGCAGGTTTGAGACCTTTAAGATATGGCAGGGAGCATAATTGGATCAAACAGAATACATTTTGGGAGTTGCCTTATTGGAAAGACAACTTGGTTTGACATTGTTTTAATGTAATGCACATTGAAAAAAATATGTTTGATAATATCATACACACAGTAATGGACGATGAGCGAACAAAAGATAACGATAAGGCTAGGTTAGACTAGGTGGACATTTACAAACGGCCAGATCTGAACTTAAGAGACTTGAGAATGAGAGGTGGGTTAAACCAAAGGTGGTGCTTGCTCTAACGAAGGACTAGAGACAAAATATTTGTAAGTGAGTTGTAGGAATGAGGTTTCTTGATGGTTATTCCTCTAATTTGAGTAGGTATGCAAACGTCTCACAAGGTAGGCTTGCTGGGTTGAAGAGTAATAATTGTCATATCTTCATGGAGTCTTTGCTTCCTGTTGCATTCAGAAAACTTCTAACCAACATCTAGAAACCTCTCACAGAAATAAGTGAGTTCTTTAGAGAGTAATGTGCTACAAAACTTAGCATTAATGATCTCACAGTCATGGACAAGAACGTTTCCATCATACTTTGTAAGCTAGAGAGGATATTCACTCCATCCTTTTTTTGACATTGTGGAACGCTTAGCAATTCACCTATCGTACGAAGCAAGACTATGTGCACCAGTCTAATTTAGGTGGATGTACCCGTTTAAGAGGATGACTGGTTCATTCAAGCACACCATAAAGAATATAGCTCGGATTGAAGGCAGCATTTGTGAAGCATTCTTAGCTAAAAAAATATCCGCATTTTGCTCATTCTATTTCTAGCCTCATGTTGAGTCACATGGAATAAGCTAAGGGTTGGAAAGAATGATGAGAGAGGAGAATTCTCGTCAAGTGGAACAACATATCCAATCTTTACTCTGGAAGGAGCTATAATGGGTGTGGGCAGTGACTACTGGTTAGAGAAGAAGGAAATCGATGCAGCACATTCGCATGTGTTGTTTAATTGTGACCAGATTTTGCCCTACATCATGTGAGTTTTTTAAGTCTTTGTAAATATTATAATTAGTAAGATACTAACTTCTTAATCTAATCAAAACTTCTTTGTTCTATTCTATCATATAGGTTATTCCAAGAGACAAACTTGATATCTCATTGAATAACTTTTCACAATTGTTCAGAGAATACGTCAGCGTGCATCTAACTGACACAACAGATGGGAGCTAGTTGCACTTAGTCGGGGCCCAATGAATAAAGGCACAAGCTACCCGATATACAATATGAATGGATATCTGTTCCATTCTTTATAGTAGTCGATTGAAAAGAAAACAGATAATATCAGAATTTAGGTTCGTAAGGATTCAGGCGGTGGTCATTCTGATTGGTTTGGTGTGTTGTACAATATAATTCAATTAGAGTATTTCTGTCACATTACATACAAGGTGTGCGTGTTTAAATGTGAATCATATGATCCAAGTTCATGACAAGAAATACGAAAGCACAAGGACTATGATATCGCTGAAGTTAATGTAACCAGGAAATATAGACACTACGAGCCTTTTAAGACTAAGCCAAGAGGCTGCATCGAGTCTGATGGGATAGAGGGTCAGGAACCTTATCAGATTGATGACCCAACTCCTTCGAAAATGGTGGTTGATACCGGTGATCCGATCACTCTTAGGTCAACTTTTATGAATGATGACATTATTGACTTTGGAATAGATGACGACGCACTACCACTAGAGGACGATGATCTTCAAGAAGAAGACGGGATCGATGGCGACGAAGAAGAGGAAGGCGAGTTTGATGATCAGGAAACTACCCCGGAAGAAGAAGATGGTGAACCAGAGAAAGAAGATGATGAATTTGAATAGGTTTAATGTAAATATAGTTCTATCTTATATATTTCTTTACCAAACTTTTAGAAGAATATAATATAATTAGCATTATTTTAGATATTTCAATTACCATCATTTCGTGCTTTTAATTTGTATATTTTGATATTTCACATCAGGTTTAAAGCATTGTTTCAATTATTAATGATCAAGGTACATTATAAATGGATGGAAACAAATTATTTAAAAAAAAATCTACTATCGAAAACAACCCAGCTAATTTTCCAAAAAGAATTAGAAAAAAATATTTCCATCGGTATTTTACCATTGGATTAGGGGGGAGAAATCGTATGCTCTGGCGCTAATGTTATCATCGAAAAATTTCTGACGGTAAGTTACAATATATTTCATTTTTTTGATAGCCATATTCTGACGTAAATTACTGCCGGATACATAAAATTCGATGATAATTTATTCCTAGCAAGGTTCATTCTATTGAATAAATTTCGATGCAAAATCTAACGGTAAACAATATACTGTCAAATTTTATTCATGTTTTTGATAGTACTCAATATTTTTTTTTAGTGTTTTTTAAAAACAAAAAGTAGAAAAACTTTTAACGTCCGCATGCATGACTCAATGATCGACCAAATAATTATTATTACTCTTTTTATAATAAAATAACCTAGTTGAACAAAACCTAGTCCTTGTTTAGGTGATTTGGAAATAGCATGTGTATGTTTGGATTGCATAAATAATAGGAAAAATTATTGTAAAGGACCACTAGGAAGATTTAATTATTAAAAAGGACCTTTAATATTAAAATTATTAAAAAGGACCAAATTTTCTTATAATATTTAAGAAGAAGAACCAAATTTTTCTATAAAGAGACAAATATATCTTTAATTATTATTTATTTATTTTTTATAATTTTCCCTTAAATAATAAAAATTACTAAAATAATAATAAAAAATAAAATTTTAATAACAGTTTTACTAAATATTATTTTCTAAAATTGGTCATCTAAAATTTTAAATTAATAATTATTCTTCAGATACTTACACAATAATACTTATTTCGTGTTATGTATTATAGTAAATTGAGTTTATGAACCGATTCAATTTATCATGTATTTTCTATAATAATAAATTAAATTGGATTGATTAGATTTATTAAAGAATTTAGTGCAGATATAATTTTTTACTTGTTTTAATAAATTGAAATGGCCTAATTCGATTTATTTAGATATTTTATCTTATTAATAATTAAATTTATCTAATTTAATTTATATAGATATATTTAAAAAAGATGTGTAATCAAATAATTTTATGTAGGACATCTGTATAACTTTAATCTCTATTTATTAACGTAAATTACCTTTGAATTTATATCATGTTTTATTATTATAATTTAATGGCTAAATTAACATGAATGTTTTTTTTTCCAAAGATAGAAGACTCGAATCCGCGCGACCTCTTAATTGAATATGAGGAGACCTCTTAAAAAAAAATTAACATGAATGCTATACCCCAAAGAAAAATATAAAATGCATGGTCTCTAAAAATTATAATCTTTATGTTGATAAATTTTATTTTTCTTAAAATTTTAATAATTTTTATTTATTTTTTAATTTTGTGATCTTTACCCAACAAGAAAAATAAAGCTAAAAAATTAGAAAAGTAAAAAAATACATAAATAAATAATAAAAATTACTAAAATTTTAGAAAAAAAATTGTTAATATAAAAATTATAAAAAATAAATAAAAAATAATTAAAGATATATTTGTCTCTTTATAGAAAGATTTGGTTCTTCTTCTTAAATATTATAAAAAGATTTGGTTCTTCTTAATAATTTTAATATCAAAGGTCCTTTTTAATAATTAAATCTTCCTAACGGTCCTTTACAATAATTTTTTCTAAATAATATATATAAAGTAGAGATTCATTATATATTTATATATATTATTTCATATTTAAAAAGTAATTAATTGGACGAAAAGTATCATAACTTTAAAAATTAACTTTAACTTAATAGTCAAAATACTCAACAGTGACTATTTCGAAAAGATTTATTCCAATATAAATTAATGAAATATACTCAAAATTATATATATGGTTGATTTATTTATATATATTCGAAAACTATGCCAGATTAGATTCAAAAGGACTTTAAAAAAACAAAAACTAACCTTGTCATGTAATAATCACTCATTAATTTCCCGACATGCATGCACCTAATAGTGCTTAGGTTCCACTCTATCTTAAGAGGTTTGCTACACATACAAGTCTTTTTGACTTACAAGTTTTACAAGTTGCTACACATTAGAGTCTTTTAATGCGTTATTTAATTTCCAAAGCGCTACACTCACCGTAAATTATAAACGACTCCTCTTCCTCTTCCTCTTCTTCTTCCTCTTCCTCTTCTTCACTCACCGTGAATTATGAACAACTCATCTTCATCTTCCTTTTCCTCTTCCTCTTCCTCTTCTTCTTCTTCTTCTTCTTCTTCTTCTTCACTCACCGTGGATTATGAACAACTCATCTTCCTCTTCTCTTCCTCTTCCTTTCTTCCTTCTTCTTCTTCTTCCCTCCTCCATGTATTTCTTCGTTATTCTCTTTGCCTTTTCATTAGTTGTTTTATTTGCGTTTATTACTGGTATTCTTGCTTCGTTTTTTTTCGATTTTCATGGTTTCTGAAATCAAGCTTTGAAATCGTTTTGAAGATAATGAAACTTCAGAAATACACCCAAACGATTATAGAAAATACACCCAAACGATTATAGAAAATACACCCAAACGATATTTCTTCGTTATTCTCTTTGCCTTTTCATTAGTTGTTTTACTTGCATTTATTACTGGTATTCTTGCTTCTTTTTTTTCGATTTTCATGGTTTCTGAAATCAAACTTTGAAATCGTTTTGAAAATAATAGAACTTCAGAAATACACCCAAACGATTATAGAAAATACACCCAAACGATTATAAAATACACCCAAACGATATTTCTTCGTTATTCTCTTTGCCTTTTCATTAGTTGTTTTACTCGTTTATTACTGGTATTCTTACTTCTTTTTTTCGATTTTCATGGTTTCTGAAATCAAGCTTTGAAATCGTTTTGAAAATAATGAAACTTCAGAAATACAACCAAACGATTACAGAAAATACACCCAAACGATTATAGAAAATACACCCAAAGGACACTTTATGCATAATTCAGAACTCTTTCTCTTTCTCCTCCTCATATTCTGCTGCTTCTTCTTCTTCAAAAATGATTTCAGAGCTTCATATCAAAAAATAATGAAAATCACGAATAACGAAAAAAGAAAACAAAGAGAAAAGCACGTAAATGAAGAAGGAGAAAGAGAAGACAAAAAACGAAAGAAAAGAAGAAGAAGAAGAGGAGGAAGAGGAAGAAGAATGTGCAGCAAGAAGAAGAAGACGATGCAGTGAAATTGTGCAGTAACGGTTGAAGAAGGAGAAAGAGAAAGTAAGAAACGAAAGAAAAAAAGAAGAAGAAGAAGAGGAAGAGGAAGAAGAACGTGCAGTAACGTTCAAGCGCGTTAATATAATAACTTGTAAAAACTTGTATAAAAAAATGCTTGTATATGGAGAATTTCTCATATCTTAATTCTTAACTATAAATTTTGATAGTGCTATAACAAGTAAGAATATTTTTCCTACTAACACATAGAAAACGTGCTTAAACTGACAAAAGAAAATGTTGACATTTGATGCAATGTGAATTTTTCTCGAGCAAATATAATAAGGACAACGCTGAGGAACATATGAACAAATACTTTTGATCAATAGAATCACTGGGGAAAAAAAAACAATATAGGAGGACAAAAGGCATTTTTTTAGGATAAAAAGTAACAATTTCGTTTTTAACAAATTTTTATTATGGTGAATATTCATATACAATTATTTTCATGTATAATTGATAGTTGAAAATTGTTAAATAATAATTTAGTTAAATATATTAAATCATCTAATAATTTTTAATTAACAATTTTTATAAAAACAATTGTACGTAATTTTTACTTTTTATTATTCTAAAATTAAAATTTTTGAGATGGATTGATCTTTCTATTAAATGATTAATTTATTTTATAATATCTTTTAGTCTAATATAATAATATAAAATTGATTAAAAATTTATTTGTTCAACATATTTATTATATATTTTATTGAAAGTGATAAAATAATTAATGTCGAATAAAAATAATTTTAAAAATTTTTAAATAATAAAATTTTATTAAAAACTAAAGTGTTTGATTTGAAAGTTGTTAGAACTGAAATTCTTTACTATCATTATAAAAGAGAGCATGTTATAGTAGAATTTCACGCTGTCTAAGTTTTTAATGATGGTGATGTGTCTGTATTATGCCGTCAATGAAATCATACAAATCATTATTCTAATTGGTCCGTTCATGTATGCTATTCTGCCATGATGTGCTAGATTGTTTATAAGAATATAATCACAATAAAAATAAAAGAGAGTATATAATCACAATAAAAAAAGAGTATGTAAGGGTAAATTTGGGCCTAGCTCAATACACCATTCTAGAACATTGCACAAAATTCTCTATTTGCTACATATATCAGATTTTACTGTCTAATAACAACAATTGCTTATTACATTTTTACTTTTATCAATCTGAAGTCATACTTATTTTTCTTTTGCGCTGTTTGTTTCATTGATTCACGTGCCAACAGTTCGAGGATTGATGCCGTCTTTTTTAATTTGATTTTCTTTTTTCTGGATAATCATTCCATGTTCAGAAATATCATCATTACAACATATTTTACTTTTTTTTATACCAATTACACGCATGAATTGAATTTTTTTTATCAATATACTTCAAATTATTTTTTTTCTTATACGAACCTCTTTGGCTTCCAATCTATATATACACTCTTTTGTCTCTGTTTTTTATGTCCATATATCGAGTTCAAAGCTAAGTTTTTTTACTGTTGATTCCTCGTAATAGGATTTCTTATTTCTATTATCCAATTACACTGGTTTCTTTTTTGTCTCTTTCTCATGGCTGCTTTTTCTAATCACCAAGAAGGTTGTTCATTCTTCATGGAGATAACTCCTGATATGGTCATATCACTTTTCAATTCTATCCTCTTAATTTTTTTTTGGTTTTATATTTTACTTAATTTTACCTCAACATTTTTTTTATTCATTATAGCCTTACAAATGAATGTTACATACTTATCTCCTAGATAACATGGTAAATGATGCTTTCGGAATATATATGGATCAGAATATCGGTGAGGATTTAGACACAAAAGATTTTGTAAATCATAAGCTAAGAGAAAATTGTAAAGATTTTGATGAGTTTTTTAAAGAAGGCAATCAAAAATTATAAGAAAAAGAGACTTCATAAAACTAGAATTTGTAGTCAAATTGTATCGTATTAAAGTCTTATATAAACTAAGTGACAAGATCATTACCATGATACTTGAGTTGATGAAGAATGCTTTTAAACTTGTCCTTTAATTTATGTTGTTAATTACTGTTGGTTAATTGCTAGTGTGGCACAGTCAATTATTTCATTCTATTTTTGTGTGTCAATTATTGGTAAGCCTTTATTGCTATATGAAATTATAGCCATAGTTATTTGATGTTTACTAGAATCATGGTCATGCTCCTTAATCTTCTTTTACAAGGTGTAGCCTGATTTAGCTGAGAAAGATGAAGCTATAAATCAAGATATTGAAAATTTTGAGAAAGCATTATATGAACAAGTTTGAACTTAAAAAAAAAAATTCACTTGTTCAAACATTGTTGCATTGTTTGATTTTTGTACAGAGAGTGATGAGGAAGAGGCTGCATTGAATCTCAAAGATAATGGTTGATAGTTCTACTCAATACAAAATGTATTATTTACTTGTAGAATAATACTATATATAATTATATTTAGAATTATTGACATTGATACATTTTTGGTTTAATTATTCTGTTAGTCTCTATAATTTTGTGAAATTTTCAATTAGGTTCCTATATTTTTTTTAATTGAGTCCCTGCACTAAATTTTTTTTCCAATTAAGTCCTTTTTAGTAGTAATTGGCTTAATTTTATAGGGATCCAAATAAAAAAATAATTAGTATAGGAACCTAAATAAAAGAAAAAAAAGTGTAGGGACCCAATTAAAAAAAAAATTGGTGCAAGGACTCAATTAAAAGGAAAAAAAGTATAGGGACCTAATTGAAAATTTCACGAAACTATAGGGACTAACAGAGTAATTAAACCTAAATTTTATATATAGAGTTATATTTTATATTGATGAATTGTGTTATAAAAGATTTAGTTTTTAAAATTTTGATTTAAAAAATAAATTTCTAATTTGAGAGTACGTAAATGAGATGAGATTAATGAATGTTTTGAAATTAAAAATAAATAAATAATTACAAGGTTTGCGGAAGTTTAAAAATTTCACAAAATAGTTAATTTTTGTTAAATTAGAAAATCAATTTGTGGAGGTTTTAAACTACCACAAAAGTGATTTAAAACCACCACAAAAATCCAATATAAAACCCCCACTAAATAGATCGTGGAAGTTTTTAAAAACTCCCCTACAAAAGACATTGTAGGCTTGTGGTACCTCAAATTTTGGGAGTTTTAGAAACCTTCACAAACCATTTGGTGGGAGGTTATAAACCTTCACAAATAAGAGAAAAAACTATTACAAATAAACAAAAACTTTATAGTGTTTCAGGAGTTTTCAAGATAAAACTGAATCATCAAATGAGAGACCTTAAAGATGGCCACTATTTTGGCAAGATATATGGATGTAAGTGATTTAAGTTTTTTGTTGTTTTTATCTTATGCTAATTTTTTGTTCATCACTTTAAGTAATATTCTTCTCTTTTAATGTCTATCTTAGATGTATGCACAATTGAGTTCCAAAAACGTGGTTTACCACATGCTCACATCCTACTTTTCATGCATTCATCTACGAAGTCGAGGTCTCCTGCAGATATTGATAAGTACATTTCTGCTTAGATACCCTATAAGAACATGAGACCTAAGTTGTATGTAGCGATATAGAAGTTTATGGTTCATGATCAACGCGGTAAGTATAATAAGGATAACCCCTTGCATGGTAAATGGTAGATGCTTGGTGCACGAAATTGTGATCTCAATGGTGCCAACAACTTGGTACGCACAATTATAATCTCAACTCTTTTTCACAACTTCGCACAACTAACCAGCAAGTGCACTGGGTCGTCCAAGTAATAAACCTTACGTGAGTAAGGGTCGATCCCACGGAGATTGTCGGCTTGAAGCAAGCTATGGTCATCTTGTAAATCTCAGTCAGGCGGATTCAAATGGTTATAGAGTTTTGATAATTAAAAGATAAATAAATATAAAATAAAGATAGAGATACTTATGTAAATCATTGGTGGGAATTTCAGATAAGTTTATGGAGATGCTTTATCCCTTTTGAATATCTGCTTTCCTAATGCCTTCATCGAATCCTTCATACTCCTTTACATGGCAAGCTGTATGTTGGGTGTCACCGTTGTCAATGGCTACTTTCCGTCCTCTCAGTGAAAATGGTTCTCTATGATTTCTGTACGACTAATCAACTGTCGGATTGCTCGTCTCGGATGAAAAATAGCATGCACAGCTACCGCATGGCTAATCAGCTGTTGGTTCTCGATCGTGTGGGAATAAGATCCAATTATCCTTTTGCATCTGTCACTACGCCCTACAGTCGCGAGTTTGAAGCTCGTCACAGTCATCCCTTCCCAGATCCGACTCGGAATACCACAGACAAGGTTTAGACTTTCTGGATCTCAAGAATGCTGCCAATTAATTTTAGCCTATACCACGAAGATTCCAATCTCGGATTCAGATGCCCCATTGTCAGAGGAGAGTCGATATGAATCATTGATTAGAAACCCAAGAGATAAAATTTCTAGCTTTCGCAGGTAGAACGGAAGTGTTTGTCAGGCACGCGTTCATAAGTGAAAATGGTGATGAGTGTCACGGATCATCACATTCATCAGGTTGAAGTGCGAGTGAATATCTTAGAATAAGAATAAGCTTGAAGTGGATAGAAGAATAATAGTACTTTGCATTAATACTCGAGGGACAGCAGAGCTCCACACCTTAATCTATGGTGTGTAGAAACTCTACCGTTGAAAATACATAAGTACAAGGTCTAGGCATGGCCAAATGGCCAACCTCCCCAAAGGGCATATGAATTCGAAAATAGGGAAAAAGACCCCTAGTACAATAGTAAAAAGTTCTATTTATACTAAAATAGTTACTAAGGTTACAGAATTAAGTAAATGATGCAGAAATCCACTTTTGGGCCCACTTGGTGTGTGCTTGGACTAAGCATTGAAGCTTTCACGTGTAGAGGCCTTCTATGGAGTTAAACGCCAGTTTGCGTCATCTAAACTCGAGCAAAGTATGGACTATTATATATTGCTGGAAAGCCCTAGATGTCTACTTTCTAACGCAATTAAAAGCGCGCCATTTGGACTTTTGTAGCTCCAAAAATGCTATTTCGAGTGTAGGGAGGTCAGAATCCAACAGCATTAGCAGTCCTTTGTCAGCCTCTGAATTAGATTTTTGCTCAGGTCCCTCAATTTCAGCTAGAAAATACCTGAAATCACAGAAAAAGACAAAAAATCATAGTAAAATCTAGAAATGTGAATTTTGCTTAAAAACTAATAAAAATATACTAAAAATGAATAAAACATACTAAAAACTATGTAAAAATAATGCCAAAAAGCGTATAAATTATCCGCTCATCACAACACCAAACTTAAATTGTTGTTTGTCCCCAAGCAATTGAAAACAAAATAGGATAAAAAGAAGAGAATATACAATGAATCTCACAATATTAATGAAACTTAGTCCCAATTAGATGAGCGGGGCTAGTAGCTTTTTGCTTCTGAACAGTTTTGGCATCTCACTTTATCCTTTGAAATTCAAAATGATTGGCATCTATAGGAACTCAGAATTTTAGATAGTGTTATTGATTCTCCTAGTTCAGTATGTTGATTCTTGAACACAGCTACTTTATGAGTCTTGGCCGTGGCCCTAAGCACTTTGTTTTCCAGTATTACCACTGGATACATAAATGTCACAGATACATAACTGGGTGAACCTTTTCAGATTGTGACTTAGCTTTGCTAAAGTCCCAAATTAGAGGTGTCCAGAGTTCTTAAGCACACTCTTTTTGCTCTGGATCACGACTTTAACCACTCAGTCTCAAGCTTTTCACTTGGACCTTCATGACACAAGTACATGGTTAGGGACTGCTTGATTTAGCCGCTTAGGCCTGTATTTTATTTCCTTGGATCCTTTTTACCCTTGCCTTTTGGTTTTAAGGGCTATTAGCTTTTTCTGCTTGCTTTTTCTTTTTCTTTCTTTTTCTTTTAATTTTTGCCACTTTTTTTTCGCAAGCTTTCTTATTCAATGCTTTTTCTTGCTTCAAGAATCAATGTCATGATTTTTTAGATTATCAATAACATTTTTCTTTGTTCATCATTCTTTCAAGAGCCAACAATTTTAACATTCATAAACTTCACTATAAAAAATATGCACTGTTCAAGCATTCATTCAGAAAACAAAAAGTATTGCCACCACATCAAAATAATTAAACTAATTTCAAGATAAAATTTGAAATCCAAGTACTTCTTGTTCTTTTGTAATTAGGCACATTTTTCATTTAAGAGAGGTGAAGGATTCATGGAATTATTTATAGCTTTAAGACATAGACACTAGACACTAATGATCATGTAGTGAAGACACAAAACATAGCCAAACATAAAGCTCAAAACCGAAAACAAAAAAAAAATAAATAGACAAGGAGATTAAGGAATGAGTCCACCTTAGTGGGGGTGGCGTCTTCCTCTTGAAGAACCAATGGTGCCCTTGAGCTCCTCTATGTTTTTTCCTTGCCTTTATTGCTCTTCCCTCATGGCTCTTTGATCTACAGTCAAATGCTCTACCACTGAACTATGGACCCTTGAGATGAACCTCTCCATCTCTCATGACTCGAAGGTGGAAGCAATTGCCTTCCTTTTCCTCTTTCTAGAGGTTTCTCCGGCCTTAGGTGCCATAAATGGTTATGAAAAAATAAAAAGCAACACTTTTTCTCCACACCAAACTTAAAAGGTTTGCTCGTCCTCGAGCAAAAGAAGAAAGAGGGGAGTAGATGGGGATCCTGTGGGGTCCACAGATCCTGAGGTGTCAAGGATTTCTCATCCCTGCTCCATTTAGGCGCGTAAACACCCTTTATATGCAATACTGGCGTTTAACGCCAGACTACTGCCTGTTTCTGGCATTAAACGCCAAGCTGTAGCCTGTTTCTGGCATTTAACGCCAGCTTGTTGCTTCTTTCTGGCGTTAAACGCCAACCTGGTGCTTCTTTCTGGCGTTAAACGCCAGCCTGGTGCTTCTTTCTGGCGTTTAACGCCCAGAATGGTGCCAGACTGGGCGTTTAATGCCCATTCTGCTACTCTTATTGGTGTTTAAATGCCAGTAAGCTCCTCCTCCAAGGTGTGCTATTTTTAATGCTATTTTTATTTTATTATAATAATTGCAGTTGTTCTTGTGACTCCACATGATCATCAACCTAAAGAAAACATAAAATAATAATGAAAAATAAATTTTAACATAGATAAATAAAAATTGGGTTGCCTCCCAACAAGCGCTTCTTTAATGTCAATAGCTTGACAGTGAGCTCTCATGGAGCTTCACAGATGTTCAAAGCATGGTTGGGACCTCCCAACACCAAACTTAGAGTTTGAATGTAGGGGTTCAACACCAAACTTAGAGTTTGGTTGTGGCCTCCCAACACCAAACTTAGAGTTTAACTGTGGGGGCTTTATTTGACTCTGCATTGAGAAAAACTTTCCTTGCTTCCTCTCCATGGTTACAGAGGGAGATCCTTGAGTTTTAAACACAAGGTAGTCCTCATTCAATTGAAGGATCAACTCTCCTCTGTCCACATCAATCACAGCCTTTGCTGTGGCTAGGAAGGGTCTTCCAAGGATGATGGATTCATCCTCATCCTTCCCAGTGTCTAGGATTATGAAATCAGCAGGGATGTAAAGGCCTTTGACCTTTACTAGCACGTCCTCTACCTGTCCATAAGCCTGTTTTATTGATTTGTCTGCCATCTCTAATGAGAATTTGGCAGCTTGTACCTCAAAGATTCCCAGTTTCTCCATTACAAAGAGTGGCATTAAGTTTATGCCTGACTCCAGGTCACACAGAGCCTTCTCAAAGGTCATGGTGCCTATAGTACAGGAAATTAAGAATTTACCAGGATTCTATTTTTTTTGAGGTAATGTCTGCCTAACCAAGTCATTCAGTTCATTGGTGAGCAGGGAGGGTTCATCCACCCAAGTCTCATTACCAAACAACTTGGCATTCAGCTTCAGGATTGCTCCAATGTACTTAACAACTTGCTCTTTAGTGATATCTTCATCCTCTTTAGAGGAGGAATAGTCATCAGAGCTCATGAATGGTAGAAGTAGGTTCAATGGAATCTCTATGGTCTCTAGATGAGCCTCAGATTCCTTAGGTTCCTCAAATGGGAACTTGGTGCGCGAAATTGTGAACAATACTTTTCACAACTCTCATAATCCCCGGTCATGAACTCCAAAAACTTGGTAGTTCAATTCCATGGCATTACACAACTTCGCACAACTAACCAGCAAGTGCACTGGGTCGTCCAAGTAATACCTTACGTGAGTAAGGGTCGATCCCACGGAGATTGTTAGTATGAAGCAAGCTATGGTCACCTTGTAAATCTCAGTCAGGCAGACTCAAATGGGTATAGTGATAAACGAAAATAACATAAAGATAAAGATAGAGATACTTATGTATATCATTGGTGAGAGCTTCAGATGAGCGTATGAAGATGCCTTCCCTTCCGTCTCTCTGCTTTCCTACAGTCTTCATCCAATCCTTCTTACTCCTTTCCATGGCAAGCTTATGCAAGGGTTTCACCGTTGTCAGTGGCTACCTCCCATCTCTCATTGGAAATGTTCAACGCACCCTGTCACGGCACGCTATCCATCTGTCGGTTCTCAATCAGGCCGGAATAGAATCCAGTGATTCTTTTTGCGTCTGTCACTAACCCCCGCCTTCAGGAGTTTGAAGCACGTCACAGTCATTCAATCATTGAATCCTACTCAGAATACCACAGACAAGGTTAGACCTTCCGGATTCTCTTGAATGCCGCCATCAGTTCTCGCCTATACCACGAAGACTCTGATCTCACGGAATGGCTGGCTCGTTTGTCAGGCGAGCACTTGGTTGTCAGGCGATCAACCATGCATCGTGTTATCAGGAATCCAAGAGATATTCACTAGAGCTTAGATTGCTTGTAGAACAAGAATGGTTGTCAGTCACCTTGTTCATGAGTGAGAATGATGATGAGTGTCACGGATCATCACCTTCATCAAGTTGAAGAACAAGTGATATCTTGGACAAAGAACAGCGGAATTGAATAAGAACAATAGTAATTGCATTAATACTCGAGGTACAGCAGAGCTCCACACCTTAATCTATGGTGTAGAAACTCCACGTTGAAATACATAAGCATAAGGTCTAGGCATGCCGAATGGCCAGCCTCCCAATGATCTAAGATAGCATAAACAAGATAGCTACCAAAGTCTCTTGATACAATAGTAAAAGGTCCTACTTATAGATAACTAGTAGCCTAAGGTGTACAAAGATGAGTAAATGACATAAAAATCCACTTCCGGGCCCACTTGGTGTGTGCTTGGGCTGAGCAATGAAGCAATTTCGTGTAGAGACTCTTCTTGGAGTTAAACGCCAGCTTCTATGCCAGTTTGGGCGTTTAACTCCCATTTGGGTGCCAGTTCCAGCGTTTAACGCTGGGATTTCTTGAGGTGAATTTGAACGCCGGTTTGGGCCATCAAATATTGGGCAAAGTATGGACTATCAAATATTGCTGGAAAGCCCAGGATGTCTACTTTTCAACGCCGTTGAGAGCGCGCCAATTGGGCTTCTCTAGCTCCAGAAAATCCACTTCGAGTGCAGGGAGGTCAGAATCCAACAGCATCTGCAGTCCTTTTGAGTCTCTGGATCAGATTTTTGCTCAGATCCCTCAATTTCAGCCAGAAAATACCTGAAATCACAGAAAAACACACAAACTCATAGTAAAGTCCAGAAAAGTGAATTTTAACTAAAAACTAATAAAAATATACTAAAAACTAACTAGATCATACTAAAAACATACTAAAAATAATGCCAAAAAACGTATAATTATCCGCTCATCACAACACCAAACTTAAATTGTTGCTTGTCCTCAAGCACTGAAAATCAATAAGATAAAAAGAATATGCAATGAATTCCAAAAACATCTATGAAGATCAGTATTAATTTAGATGAGCGGGGCTTTTAGCTTTTTGCCTCTGAACAGTTTTGGCATCTCAGTCTATCCTTTGAAATTCAAATGGTTGGCTTCTTTAGGAACTCAGCCCAGATAGTGTTATTGATTCTCCTAGTTAAGTATGAGGATTCTTGAACACAGCTACTTTATGAGTCTTGGCCGTGACCCAAAGCACTCTGTCTTCCAGTATTACCACCGGATACATACATGCCACAGACACATAATTGGGTGAATCTTTTCAGATTGTGACTCAGCTTTGCTAAAGTCCCCAATTAGAGGTGTCCAGGGTTCTTAAGCACACTCTTTTTGCCTTGGATCACAACTTTATTCTTTCTTTTTCTTTCTTTTTCTCTTTTTTTTCTTTTTTTTTCTTTTCGGTTTTTTTCTCTTTTTTGTATTCACTGCTTTTTCTTGCTTCAAGAATCATTTCTAATGATTTTTCAGATCCTCAGTAACATGTCTCCTTTTTCATCATTCTTTCAAGAGCCAACCTTCATGAACCACAAATTCAAGATACATATGCACTGTTTAAGCATACATTCAGAGAACAAGAGTATTGCCACCACATCAAATTAATTAAACTATTATAAAATTCAGAATTCATGCAATTCTTTCCTTTTCAATTAAGCACGTTTTTATTCAAGAAAGGTGATGGATTCATAGGACATTCATAACTTTAAGGCATAGACACTAAGACACTAATGATCACAAGACACAAACATGGATAAACATAAGCATAAAATTCGAAAAACAGAAGAATAAAAAACAAGGAAATCAAAGAACGGGTCCACCTTAGTGATGGCGACTCTTTCTTCCTCTTGAAGATCCTATGGAGTGCTTGAGCTCCTCAATGTCTCTTCCTTGTCTTTGTTGCTCCTCCCTCATGATTCTTTGGTCTTCTCTAATTTCATGAAGGATGATGGAGTGTTCTTGATGCTCCACCCTTAGTTGTCCCATGTTGGAACTCAGTCTCTTAGGGAGGTGTTTAGTTGCTCCCAATAGTTTTGTGAGGAAGTGCATCCTTGAGGAATCTCAGGGATCTCATGATGAGTGGGGTCTCTTGTGTACTCCATCCTTTTCTTGGTAATGGGCTTGTCCTCATCAATAGGGGTATCTCCT